>NW_027508734.1:10925000-10980000 GCF_051911475.1 Siphateles boraxobius
TACAAAAAGCTTATCATATAAAAAAATATATGTGAATTATTACTCTTTTTATTTTTTGCTTCTGTCGGGCTTAATGTAAAAGAATAGATAAATAATTGGATTGTTTAGTAAATAACCATGCATTTATTTGTACAAAAATTCAGCAAAAACAGTGATATTGGCAAATATGGTCACGATTCTAAACAACTATTGTCTACTTATATATTCAAATGAAACGTATTCCTTTGACACAAAGCTGAGTGTCAGCATCATTACTCCAGTCTCCAGTCTCACATGATCCTTCAGAAATCATTCTAATATGATGATTTGCTGCTCATGAAACATTTCTTATTATTATCAATGTTGAAAAGTTAATACTTTTGTGGAAACAGTGATAGACCAGTGAATAGAAAGTTCAAAAGAATTGAAATATGTTTTTGTAACATTATAAATGCCTTTACAGTCACTTTTGATCAATTAAATAAATCCTTCCCGAATAAACGTATTAATTTGTTTTGTTTTTCAAAAACTCTTACTCTTACTAAATCTTTAAACTGACCTATGACTGACCTCATCATTTTCCTCATGATGGTGAACAGCCTCAGGAAACACCTGCTATTATAAACACTCTTCATTTACTAAGCTTTCTTATATTCAAAGTGACTTACAGTAGACTAACTACAGGTACAATGTGGGCTTAAAGTGTCCATGAGCTGCTCGGGTCTAAGACCACTACGTCACATCATGCTAAGAATAACGCAGCATCTGTGATCATAGCAAATCTTCACAGTCTGCTATATGTCGCGGAGTGTCTGGGTGGGCCTGAAACGCTTTAGGCAAAAACAATATAACTCTCTATTCATTTGTTCGTGTCTGTGAAAACGTGTCAGAGGAATTACAGCCATCGTTCCAACCGTATCATCTCCCGTCGGGCTAAAGAGATAAAACTGCAGTTGAAGAACGAGCAGGGAAAGCAAATCTCTGGATGAGAACGAGATAAACCTCAGGAAAAACCTCCCCACAATAGAGAGGGGAAAAATACAGTCTGGTTAGCATTTAAAATCCCCTTGTAATTAAAACATTATGATTATTACACTGGCTTTCGCTCTACATATTTAATGAGATTAAGCGCTGCCTCCAGACAATTTGGCGATGATATAATTTCACAGGCTTTTTCACAGCTGCAGACTGTGAAAACTCAATTTAACGGCATTCCTGAAACAAAACGCAAACAGAGTGACCCGGAATACACAGAACGCTGCTCTGGGGTCAGCAGCGAGTCAATGGAAACACACTTCTGAACAAACAGAGTTAAAACTTTGGATATCTAAGACAGTTACACTGTAAAATATGGGTTCCAAAAAGGGGGATATTGCAGGGATGCCACAGAAGAACACTTTTTTGGTCCTGACAGACATTTACATCGATAGTCTGGCGTTATCATTTATTTGCTTTTGGTGTACTGTAGAGTGGGTAAAACGGATTTAATGGCAGGCTAGCAGATACCGTTGACTCGCGCTAGCCTAGCACCGGCGAACTATGCAACCAGAAGGACTGGATGAACATTTTTGAAAACTGTCTCCACTGATAAATAACACCCAGGCTAACTTGGAAATGAGGTCCGATGTCCAAAATCCAGAACCACCCCTTAAAGTGCTTTAAAGGGTTAGTTCACAGAAAAATGGAAATTCTGTCGTCATTTACTCACCCTCAAGTTGTTCCAAACCTGTATGAGTTTCTTTCTTCTGCTGAAAAACAAAAGAAGACATTTGAAAGACTGCTGAAAACCAGACAGTTGACGTCACCCAGTGACTTCCATTGTATTTTTTCCCTACTATGGAAGTCACTGGGTGCCGTCAATTGTTTGATTACCAACATTCTTTAAAATATCTTCTTTTGGGGTTTTTTGTGCTCAACAGGACAAAGAAACTCTTACAGGTTTGAAACAACATGAGGGTGAGTAGATGATGACAGAATTTTCAACTATCCCTTTAATGAATAATAATTAATCACTATATTTAGAGTTTCAATAGTTTACAAAAAAATCACTCAGGCTGTCTGATACAAAACTCAAGTCAACAGTGAAAGAGTTGTAATTTTTTTTTAATCCAGACACAGTGAATGAATTATTGATCAGTCAGGTTCATATCTGTATTGATCAGTTATTTAGGCAGGTGCTGATGTCATGGCGCCACCTGCAGTTAGACTGCTGAACTACATCCACCTCTGAAGCATTTCATACGTTTATATGAATTCATATGTCACTCTTTTGTCTGTAGTAAAGTACGTGTTAACAGTATGTGTGTTCCCTGAAAATCAAACCGATGACTTTACTGTCGCTTGCTCACTTTCAATTAAATAACTGTTTGATTTTTTTATAAATAACTGGCTGTCATATTTGATTTTTATTAATATAACCAGCTGTCATATGAATGTAATAACTGCATAGCTGTGGAAATGTTAGTATAAATTGGAAAGATTAAATTATACTTAAATATGTCTAAGATAGGAACATAATCTCAGAATAATGCCTTGTGTAGATGTTTCAGATGAGGTCTACCTAAATTAAATTCAGAATCAAATTAAAGTTCAAAACAGCAAGATAAAAAAAAATGAAAGGAAATCTATTAAGATGCAAATTAAATGCAGTGGGGTTCCAAGCGCTAAGATGTTGTGAGAGATCTACTACAAACCACCAGGGGGCAGCACACAAATGCGGTATATACCTCAAACAACTCAACATGAACTCCATCCGATTAAAATATACATATACTGTAAATGTGAAATAAGGAGCAATAATAATTACATTATGTCCTGATTGTGTGGACAGAGTTCAGCTAGATTGTTCAAACGCAGACTGAGTGATAGAAAGCAGATTTTTAGAATGTAAAATAAAAGCACCATGTCTGATATTCTATGATCAATAAACAGTAAATTAATGAATCTTTACTCTCAGCGCATACAGATTGTTCCTGTTAGGATCAAAGATTTATATTAAATAATAATTATAATAAAGTCTTGCTTCTATGATCTTAGTCTCCAGCGTCCCTCCTACATTCATGCACTATGTAGGCTACTCATCCGTGTAGTGAATGTTTTTTTAAGGTTATTTTGTCATTTAACATTGGAGTCTGAAAGCCAGTCCGCTACGTTATTAAAGCTGCGACAGTTGAGCGCATGAAGTGTCCAATATTTCCCAATTCATTTTTTCCGTCATTTATTGAAAGTGCACATTTTCCATTTTCCTTTTGGAGTTTATATGAGGTGTCATTCATGTATGTAGCACAAACAGTGTGAGATGTATTACGCTGACCCCAAGTATGAGCAATAGAGATGTCTGCCCTTTCAGGTGGTGTGGAGGGACTCCTTACACCCTAAGAGACCCCCCCCCAATCCCAACTTCACTTCTTTTCCACCTTTGAAAACCAGGATGCATTTAAAAGAGTGCAGTTTATTTATCTTCCTTTCTCTCGTTCTTCCCATCTCTCTTTTGCAGACCAGCTTTCTTTCCACTGCGATTCAAGCGGAGAGGAAACATTGAGAGGGAGACGAGAGCCAGAGGAAGAGGTGGGGTGAAACCAATTAAAAGACGACAAGTCACGCTCGAGAAGGATCGGGGTTTGATCGGTGGTGCGAGCCGGAGACGTGGCCTAGGAAACCCTTCTAGCGCAGGGGAGTAAAAGTTGCGTAAAGGAGGGGAGAGTGTGTGTGTTTGGCGAAGGGGAAACTCATTAAGCCAGGCAGCAGATAAGAGCCTGTCACAGTCAATGAGTCTGTATACAAAGGAGTGGATAAAGAGCATATAGCGGTTTTCAAGGGAAAAAAGATGATGAAAAGGGGTTGGTGGGGTAAGTGAAGGGGTAACAGAGGAGGAGAGATGTGTGAAGAGAGGACAGCTGTGGTTGAGGGGAACAAAGGTCCTGAAAAACCACATGTCATTAACAAAAAACATTAAATGACCAAATAATGTCTTATTTCATTTGTAAAAATGCTAAAAGGGATAGTTCTGTCGTCATTTACTCACCCTCTGTATGAACTTCTTTCTTCTGCTGAACAAAAAAAGAAGATATTTTGAAGAGTATGGGTAACCAAACAGATGATGGTCTGCATTGACTTCCATAGAATGGAAAAAATATATATAATGAAAGTCAATGGGGTCCATCATCTGTTCGGTTACCGACATTCTTCAAAATATCTTCTTTTGTGTTCAGCAGAAGAAATAAATGCATATAGGTTTGTAACAACCTGAGAGTGAGTAAATGATGACACAATTTTAATTTTAGTGTGAGCTATCCATTTAATTAGATAAATAAATGGGCTGCAAGCTTCATAGTGAAGTGCAGCACTGTGTTCATTTACACATGAGCAGTTTGTGATATAGTGTTATCAGTTTCTCAAATTCACAGAAAATGCTGCTTCACACAAACTCTATCTCCACATCTGCTCTGAGTTTGGCTTGCATATTATTAATAATAATAATAATAATAATTAGACGAAGAAGAGGGAGGAAAAAGAGGGAGAAGAAGAATGGCCAACTTGTGTAGACCTACAAAAAGCAATCCTGAAACTCTTTTTAAAATTCCATTTTAATTCACAATTTTTATCAGAAAAATTGCAATTAGATTGCAGATCGTGCAGCCTAGCCACATAAATTGATAAATGGTCAAGAAAAATTGTCAAAAATGATTTATTCTTAGAATGATTTGGGTGTGGGTTAATTATACTAAGCTTCTTTTAAAAACAACAAAAGCTAATATAAGGACCCCAATGTGATATAAAAATAGTTTGTGTGTGTGTGTGTGCGTTCTGCTTAATGACACTAGAACTTTAGCTCAAGGCAATAGACGTGGGAGAGAGATGTGTGCCTCTATCATCGCCATTAGAGTGTGTGTGCGTGTGTGTGTGTGCGTTCGTGCGTGCGTGCGTGCGTGTGTGTGTGTGTGTGTGTGTGTGTGAGTGTGTTAATACAGAATATATCAGGGTGAATCGCAGTGTGATTGAGTAGCAGAGAGAAAAAAAGATGCACAAATTCATGCAGTATAATAACTGTGACAGCTATGTGTGGCTTAGAGCAGACAGGGTGATCCGTTTGTGTGTAACATGATGGGAAAATGAGACTGAATGAAAATGATTTTTCTTTGTTTGATTCTCTTTCTCCTGCTCTCTAATGTGTGATGGAGAGATCTTTCAGGAGCTCAGTATGATTTACACACACCACAAGAGCTGAGATCTCCTGCTGATCATCACAGCAATGTGCCCAGAAACACACACACACACACACAAAAATGAGTTTGGGTTTATTCATATTCTTCTCTCATGTCATCCTTTTTAACAACCAGAAAATGACCACAAACAACCAGTTGCAACAAGTCATTAAACATGAGGCGTCAAACAGCTAAGGACCACAACTACTGTAGCTAGTCTAAACCATAGACTGTAAAAAAACTAGCTAGCAGCTAATAACCATAAATAACTAGACTCAAACAAGCAAATGACTATAACTTACCAGATTACAACAGCTAATGACCAAAAAATGGCCATAAATTAAGTTTCAACTAGTTAATGACCATAACTGACCAAGTCTTAACCTAATAATCATACATTACATGTTTACACAAGCTAATAACCAAAACCAACCTGCTTAAACTAGCTAATGACCATAACTGTCCAGCTACTACGGTAATTATCACAAATCATTAGCTTATGACCATTAAATTAAGAGATGCAACCTGATAATGACCATACCAACGTTATTATAGTTTTGCTTTTTTAAATTAGTTTTTATTTTAATATCGTTTTCAATTTTGCTTAAAATTTCAGTTTAGTTTTAGTTAGTTTTCATTAATGGTTTTGTTAGTTTTAGTTTAGTTTTTATTTTGCAAAGACATTTCTATTTAGTTTTTATTTTATTTAGTGTCAGTTTTAGTTTTAGTAATTATAGTTTAGCAGAACAAACAAAACACTTCCAGTGTAGACCAAAGCGAGACGCTTAATATCAGCAAAGTTTAATGTTTGCCCAGATTACAGTTAACTCTTGTACATCTTGACATCTTAATAATACAAATAAAAGAATGGTTTGAGATTATTAATTGAGAACAATTAAAGAAATTGAGAATAATTAACATTATTGTTTGAGAACAAAGCACCAAATAAATGGAACTTAAAAGTATACAAGAAAAAACTGAAAAAATCAGACAAACTAATTCATATTAAAGATGAAATCTTGTTAAACATGCCTAGTTTACTTTTTTCAGCTGTAAATGTAGCAGAGTGACCACTGGTACATAACAACCCCCCCCCAAAAAAACAGCTCAATTCATCTGACTTCAGCCAACACATCCTGCTGTAAAGCTAATGTGATTAAATAATGAAGTATCTATGCAGTGTGTGTGTCTGTGTGTGTGTGTGTGTGTGTGTGTGTGTGTGTGTGTGTGTGTGTGTGTGTGTGTGTGTGTGTGTGTGTGTGTGTGTGTGTGTGTGTGTGTGTGTGTGTGTGTGTGTGTGTGCATGTTTTTCTATCCTGGTGGGGACTTAAACCTGAATGCACACAGACTCATGGGGACTCGTGTCACTGTGAAGACCTAAATTGAGGTACACAAGCTTATAAATCATACAAAAAAGTTTTTTTGAAAATGTAAAAATGGTCTAGGGGTTGGGTTAGTGTACTGTAAGGAGACAGAATATACAGTTTGTTTGAGGCTACAGTATAAAAACATTACGTCTATGGAGAGTCCCCACAAAGATAGTGGATCAGTGTGTGTGTCTGTGTGTGTGTGTGTGTGTGTGTGTGTGTTTGTATGTATGCGCGCACTTGTGTGTCGTGTCCTGGTATTCCATACATTGCGGGGAAATGTCTCAACGTGGATAATAATATTAAATGCACCTTTCACCCTGTCAACCTTCATGAAAACATGACATCTGAAACATACAGTAGCCTACTTTAGCCTAGTAGTCTAAATTAAAGTTTTTTTGTGCTTGACGGACTTGTTTTGCTGTTGCACCCACGTCTCGCAAATGAAACGGCATTCTAAAAATGCTGCGCTCAAGTTAAAAGAAGTCCAACTTGCGTCTTATTACCTTGTGTTATTTCCCATTCCAATGCAACAGACGCATTCTTTATGAACAGCGCTTAGAACTAGCCATGTGTTCTACGTTACGGTCCTTCATTGAGCGCATCACAGCAGGACAGCGATTAAACGCCTCAGCAACTTCTTCACGTATGAAGCCAAGCGCCATATCAGGCATTTCCTGAAACAGCCACAGGTCAGATTTTCCGTCAAAGTAAAGAGCTTATTAATTACGAAAACGATTATTTATTTTTGCTAATTATTATTTTATTTCAGTTAGTTTTTCAGTAACTGTTGTTAGTTTAGTTTAGTTTTAGTCTTTCATTTATTATGAATTTTTAATTTTATTTCAGTTTACGAAAATGTTTTTTGACCAATAGTTTTAGTCTTAGTTTCAGTTTTCGTTTACGAAAATAACCTTGGACCATACATTTCTACCTAAAACCTGCAAATGAGTCTAAATCACCAGTTTCAACCATCTAATGACCATAACTGACCTGCTTAAATGAGCAATGACCAAAACAACTCTTATAATCAAATATTGAGCATAGCGTCAGTTCTGGCAGGTCACGTTAGTCAAGCTCGCATCAGCTCAGGAGCGAATTACCCTCCTCCATCCCCAGCTCCTCCTCTCGTCAGTCAGGATGGCATTCTGATTCCCTCTCAATCACAATAAGTTCTTGAATTATGTTGCACTATAAAATTAAGGAAATCTGCAATACATTCATGTTGGCTCTGTTCTGTTTACCCTAAGGGGGGTTATTGCTGCTCTCCCTGCTAATATCCATGCTAGGCTGCATGGATGTGCAGGGAGTTCTTGCCCAGAACAGAACCATATCCAATCCTAACTTTATGCAATTGCCAATCGTATTTGACGATAGTGGTCCGGACAGAAGTCCAGTTAATAACCAGAACTGATCAGCTTATAGAAAATGAACGTAACTTTTTGGTTGAAACAGCTAATTATTATAAATCAGCAGATTCATATAGTCTAGGACCATGCATGTAGTTTCAACCTGATAATGACCATAAAAGGAGGAGTGAAGATAGTGAAGATGAGAGGATCAGGGCTAGGACTTTATGTTGTTGTTTTGTTTTAATGTATGCAGCTGTTGTCTGTGAGGGGCACTTTACTTTCGTTTTGTTGTTTGTTTATTTCATGATTGAACTTTAAATTGATCGTTTGCCGGTCCCCGCATCCTTCTTCCCTGAACTTGAACATTGTTACAAAGATTTAGTTCATGTGCTCATGCAACCCAGAGTTTTTTAGTCAGATATTTGCTAATTCTATAAAGCTGAATTAGCATGCGCGGCGTGTGGCCACAAACCTTCAAAGTCCAGCAGCTGATGCTGGCTTAAAGGCTACCATTTTCGTAAACTTTCGGGGGCATAGATGGAACAAAAAACACGCACTGTGTTTGACAAGCCACCAGAATGATGCAAGGTGACACTGTGTTGGCAATAACTTGGCAGTTAAAATGGCAAAGGTGGGGAGAATACATGTTAGGGTTGCTTGGCTAACACGTAGCTGTTGTTTGAGATGAGAATGGAAAATGTGGAGCTATTTCAGGTCATGAGGTCAGACTGGCTGTTTACTGCAGCAAGAAAAGGACACAGAGGCTAGCAGAAGGGTGAGAGAGGGCAGATGAGCTGAATCACAGATGGAATCACACAGGGAATGATTCTGAGGGAGAAACAGGATTGGTAAGGGTCAATAGCATTTAAAGGTGAGTTTCGAAGGTTGCCAGGTTAACTGAAAGTGCAGATGGTGAAATAAAATTTCTGAGATAGATTATGTGGACATATGTAGCATTCTCCACCTATTTTTTTTTTTTACTTGACAGAAAATTAGGTGAGTAACAAGAAACTATTGGGGAGGAATAGAGAAAATGGCACATGCTTAAACCTGTTTTTACCACAGCAAAATGTGACACAACCCACTGCATAACAGCTGATTGCAAATGAATTAATAATAATAATAATAATCATTAAATTAGTTCTTCTTTGAGTTTAAATTTTCCCAATATCTGTGACATTGTTTTGCCCTCTATTTGCCCCCTTATCCCTCTCTTTCCCATTCCCTCTTACATTCTTGCTCTCTGTCTTTCCTCCTGACAAAGATGATCCAATCCTCTCATTCATTATTTACAGAGGCAGAAAAAGAGCGCTTCACCACACAAACACACACACATATTTACTATCACAATCCCGGATGCTTAGAAATGCAATAGGTCTCTTTGTTTCTTTTATATAAAAATGCATCAACATTATTATAATTATCTAGCCTGCAGCCAGTCTGAAACCAATTTTTGAACAATACTGGATACTGTTGCGACTACTTCATAAAGTCATCTTCATTACCATATGAAACGCAAAAAACTGATAAGAGATCAGCTTTCCTTTGGCTACTGTATGGATAGTAAATAAAATTAGGTTCATATTTCTAGAAAATTCTAGAATAATAAATTACCAGAACTTGCATGTATATGCAAGAATAGATAGATAGATAGATAGATAGATAGATAGATAGATAGATAGATAGATAGATAGATAGATAGATAGATAGATAGATAGATAGATAGATAGATAGATAGATAGATAGATAGATAGATAGACAGATAGATAGATAGATAGATAGATAGATAGATAGATAGATAGATAGATAGATAGATAGATAGATAGATAGATAGATAGATAGATGAAGAGAAGAGAAGAGAAGAGAAGAGAAGAGAAGAGAAGAGAAGAGAAGAGAAGAGAAGAGAAGAGAAGAGAAGAGAAGATTCCTCTTTAGTTCATCTAGTAGTATAGATTTTTTTTTTTATTGGAAATCCATTTTAATCTGCCTGTCATGTATTGGTAAGAAAATGAATGCTGAAACACAATTTGTTCAAATTAAATGTCATTCCTCCACCCAGCAGGTCTCTCATGTCACCTCTCAACCTCCAGTTCCTCTAATGGAGAGAGAATTGATCAACGCTCTGCAGTTAATGACATGAGCGCCTAATAAATGTGGGTCTCCTGGGCGCCTGATGTCAGATATACGACACCACCATCAAGATATGTGGGCCTAGGCAAAAGTTATAAAAAAGGCAGATATGTATTGTGGTCCAGTAAAAATGAATATACATTGGAGTAATAACCAAATAATGCAAGGCCTATGCACATCAAGTATGAAGCAAAAAAAAGTTGAAAACATCTGTTCGGTGTGAATAGGCATTAAAGGGGTCCTATTACGCCTTTTCACTTTTTCAACTTTAGTTATTCTGTAATGCTGTTTGAGCATAAAAAAGAACTTGTTTGGACTACAGTGCACTTTTTCCAGATCTTATGAAGTCTTAATGTTCCTCATTTAAATAATCTCCGCCCAAGGAATACGCAAAAAAGTTGGCGAGGCTGGAGAAGATGAGGAGTGTTGTCGTTGTTTTTTACAACCTGGAAAAAGTTTGACCGAAGGCTGACGAACTAAGAGAGGTTCAAATTTATTTTTAACACAGTTCCAGAACATTTCAAACTCAACGTTTGTCTGAGCGCTCCACATTTTATGGAGAACAGCAGACAGAGAAAGTACAATGCAGGCTTTACGCACAAAAGCTTCTCCTGAAAGACGATGCTATTCACAATTTGTCGGGACAATCTGTTGTTTATGGATCACAACTTGGATCACTATTTGTAGTTGTGTTTCCTATTAACGGTTTTAATCATAAGTTTATGTTGTTGCTATGAGATAACTATGATGCTAACTAACATTACAGTATTGATGTAGTGTTTACTGTAGCTTCTGTAAGCTCTCGCATTTGTAAGACTGTTTACCGTCCCTTAGGAAAAGTATCCATGATTTTGTGATCGATTACTGTTTGTATTACCATAGTTTTCTGACAAATAAGATTAAATGGTGGATAACATCGTATCTATAAGAAAATTAAGGAAAAAACATACCACTCTTGTGAAATCTGAGCTTGCAAAGTCCGTGCTTGAAATCCATTCTGAATGATCCTATTGGTCGTTAACATTGTCGGGGTTTTGAAATGGTTTAAAATTGACACAATTTACATCTGAGTACTCGCGATTATGAAAGGGTGGGACATTTCCCGAACATGTGCTGCCAATCACAACACACTGGGCCAATCACAGCACATTTTGTATTTCGGAAGGAGGCGCTTCATCAAAAACAACGCGTTCATCCATACGGGGGAGAGAGGAGCTGTAATAATGAAAATACATGGAAAAATAATGAATTTTTTGAACAAACAAGCATGAAAACATATTCTAGTACACCCCCCAAAAAAATTAAGACTTTGTAAAAGGGCATAATAGGACCCCTTTAAGATTGCTGGAGAAAAACAAAAGAAAGAGGGAACAATGGAAAGAGTATGTCCTTGCCTCCATGCATCTGCAGCTCAGTGATTAGGACAGATGAGGTCATTAGAATGGGATTACAGCACCCACCTGTGCAAAGACCTAATGATCCGTAAACACACACACACACACACAGACACACACCAGGACAGAGTCAAAAGAGGCTAATGACCCTTCAACCCCATTCAGGCATCATACACCATGCATGAACCTTTCCAAGGAAAATAACTTGTTCTACACTACAATTAAAATATAATAAAACCAATATTTAGTTTCACCCCTAATTAGCACTGGGAAAGAACAAAAAAAATCTTATGAGGTGGTTGAATTTAGAGGATTAAAAACGTATAGAGTGACTAATAGGAAGATTCCCAAATAACTTACTCTTTATGTGTCATGGGCTCATAACTCTTATGAGCCAGTTCAATTTAGTGAATCAAACCCATGCAAAACAACCAGTGTAGTGCCATGCATGACTTCCATGAGTCAGTTCTTTTTTGAAAATCATAAAGCTTCACCAGTCTAGTCAGATTCACTATTAAATGACTCTTATGAGGCAGTTCAATTTTGTGAATCAAAAACGTACAGCATGGCCAATGTAGTGAGATCCACTAACAAATGACTCTTATGAGCTGGTTAAATTTAGTGAATCAATAACATAGAGTATGACCAGTGTAGTGCAAATCACAATATGGCTCTTATAAATCAGTTATTTATTAGTGAATAAAAAGCATACAGCTCCACTAGTGTAGTCAGGTTCACTAACAAATGACTCTTATAACCCGGTTCCTTTCAGTGAATCAAAAACAGCCTGTGTGACAACAAGCGTACAGATCGATTGCTGAAACAAATGTTTCTTATAAGCTTGTTAATTTAATGAATGATTAAAAAAACGACTACTTGGTTTTAATTGTTCTGAAACAATATATAATTACTGCTTTATTCTAATGCTGCATAATGCATAACTGAACGCATTAGCAGATAGATCAAAATGGACATTATATGTTCTTCCTAAAATATATAAAAGACAAAAACCTATGATAAATCTGCAGCAAAACTTTCTATTCTTTTTTCATGATTGAATGATAAAATATTATGATTCAGCTTTATGTTTTAGTGTTTTTTCCCCCTGCACACTAGTACTGCAGAAGCAGGGCATGGGCTGTGAAATATCATTTGAGATATGAGAACGGAAACTGACAGCTGCTTACTTCAGAGACACAGCTTTTGTTGAACACTGTCAAACTTCAAAACCATTTCAAAGCCAATTTATAAGGCGCACTGTGTGTGTGTTGACGAGAGAGAGAAACACTTCTGCTCTCTCCCAAGGATCTTTAGTAGAACTCTACATGAGGACGAGAATAAATCTGTCATTTGTTTATAAGAAAACATGAAAGATTATGAACCACATTATACATTTATTTTAAAAGCTGCTCTGTGTTTTAAGTGTCCCTATTATGCTTTTTTTTCGAATATTACCTTTAATGCAGTATGTGATATAGTTGTATGTGAATTTAAAAGGTCTGCAAAGTTTTAAAGATCAAAGTGCATATAGCAAAAGATTCTGAACTGCTGAAACGAGTCATCAGCTATTGCAGTCTCACTTCCTGGTACATTCCTACGTAACAATTAAGGATGTTAACGATTAATCGACAATCAATTAATTGTCGATCATCGATTAAGCAGGTTCATGGACGTGCGTGCTGCTCAACCGCGAAACATGTAAAGCGAGCATTATGTTTGGGACCAGTTTACACCATCATGACTATAAGTTTGCGTGTGCATTCGCAGCCTTTTGTTTTGAGAAAATGTAAGTTGTAATACTGTGCTTATTTTGTGTAGGCCTATATCTGATTAATCTCATATGCATTTGGTTAAAAATGTATGTAGTAAAGTGTACGGTGATCCTCTTCAGCTTCAGTGTGCGCAGCTCAAACGGCAATGCACGACTAATAATGACTATTGGGACTGTCATATTACATAACATTATAAAGAGAACAATATTGTAATAAAACACTGAATTACTTTAGTTTAGTTGCTGTGTCTCGTTGCTCCAGGAAGAGCACGTCCACAACATGAGTCTTTCTGAATGGCACGTAACTTAGTTCAAATTCACTTATGCATTCTCTTAATTTTGTGCAGATATAATTTGTCATATTATGTTTATTTTGTCTTTTATTTATTAATCTCACATAGGATCCGTTTCTTTGAGTTAAATAACGCGCTAGCAAAGTGCTCCAGTTTACCGGTATTCATTCAGCGCATGCAGCTCAAACAGCAATGCAGCACGGCTAATAATAACGATGATTGGGACTGTCATATTACAAAACATGAGAACACCATTTTATTAAATCATTGTGAATTCATTGGGTTTAGTTGCTGTTTTCAGCGCGTTGTTCCATGAAGAGCGCGTCCATGACAGTCATACATTCTGACAAGCACGCATCTGAGACGCCGTTGGTGACGCCGTTATTTGATAATTCAATAATTAATTTCATTAAATGATCAATCACATTGAAACATTTTACAGTAAAAACCATTCTCAATCATTTGGTGAGGAACATGTAGTTTTGAGCAGGATTTGCAGACCCTGTCATGCTGTTGGCCATATGCCACTGCAGTAGACGCATATTGCAGTATTAAAGCTAACGATTAATCTATTAATTTGATCGTTAATTTAAACGACGATCGATCATGGGAATTTGTGAAAGTTGACATCCCTAGTAACAATGTAACACGTTTGCATAATGCCAGTCTATGGTGTTCATTAGCTTCCCACAAAACAACATCTACTTTGACCCTTAAACACTTTTGCTGTAATTGAGAGCAGTTTGGTTTGTGTTGTCCACATTTTGAGAAGACGCCGTTTTCAGCACTGCGAATCCTCATCAAAATGATGAGGACTCGCACTGGAACTGACACGGAAAAACTGACGCCATTGTTCATATCACTGTGTACTAAGGAAGCCTTCGGAGTTGAAATTCAGATATGGTAACAGGAGTTTTGTTTCAGACACACGCTGAAAGTGATAGACCAATCACAACAGACTGGGCCATCAGACCAGTCAGAGGTGATTAGGCTCGCAGAAAGGGGGGATTTAGAGAGACTGAATCTTCAAACGAACCATTTGAGAAATTAATATTATGAGAAAATGTGTGTTTTTGACCTTGGATGCATATAAACCTGTTGTAGGAGACTCCAAAACAAAATTAGGAACCTTTAAAACAGCATAATAGGGGAACTTTAAATGATATTGAAATGGAAATATTGAATGCTTGAGAACTCAGCTGGTTAAAGTCTACATAGCAACGTACTAAACAAACATGATAATGCAATTATAATTTCTTTCTGGATGATGGTCTATAGTTATTTCAATATATAAGTAAGCATGTGCAATAAAATATAAGTATAACCTTGTGTGCTGGTCTAATTCAGTTAGAAAGCCCCTTCCTGTCAAACTTTGCAGTTTCCCAGTTGCTTTTCCCATCCATCTTCCTGTCTCTGTCGGAGATGGCCTATATCAATGGACTGAGCTCAGGCAAAGGAGTTTCATGAATCATCAGTCTCCTAGACAGCTGTTAAAGAGGAAGTCACCTTGGACTGCCGTCTCAGAAGACTCATCAACAGAAATTCTCATATAAAGAGCACTGGGTCTTCATGATACCTTTACAAGCAAAAAACGACTATAAATTGTACAGGGGTTTTCAAACTGTGGGTCGCAGAATGGCAAAAGGTTGGTCGTGCAAGGTCACTTGGCTGCAGCTAAATTTGCGTTTCAGTGAATGACCCCAATAATGAATGATACCAATATTGACATTTACAAGACAAGTCAATCGTTTTCTGAGCTTAAATATTTCGGTGGGTTTTGAGATTATACTTGTCTAGAAAAATAGTTGTCAGTACAACAATATTAATGTCATGATGTCTTATAACATTTCTTCACATCAGTCTTTTGCACTAACTCTCTCTCTGATACTATCAGGTCAAACCTCTTGTTTGTCATTAAGCTGTTCTTTCAAGCTCCCTGTAAATATGCATACACTCAGTCAACCTGCACAATCCTCTAGCGAATTATATTCCCATCTCCCTCACCAGCCCAGAAACTTGCTGAGGTGTGCAAGCTGATTCCTCTGTGCTCAGCGGCTATCCCACTGAACACAGGGTGAAGTGTCTCTCTTTATTACACTCACGACATGAAAGTCTTCAGCACAGAGGAACCATACTGTACATCATGACTCCCTGCGCCCCGCTGATCTATTATTACAGTCTCTGAGTGCTGGACTACAGCAGACTGTACCAAGAGGACAATTTTATTGCTAGTCCACGTTGACTCAGATGCTTCTCCTAAAGTCCCATATGAGGAATAAAAGTAAATTACACAATTGGTCGCATACAGTTAGAGAATAAATCTTTAAAATGTGGAAGAATTTGATGGAAAGTTTGGTAAACTGGTGTAGGCGGGATCACACGGACAAAAACAAAAACAGACATTTTGACACGGAACACAAATCTCAAAGTGTAATAACTGGCTGTAGAAGTATGCTATTTGAAATTAGCATGTTTCCTAAATCTCATATATTATGGTATTTTTATGCTTTAGTACAGTTAAAAAAAGGAGACTGTTTAGGAGACACAACATATATATGAAGTAGATCTCAACTGTGATTTTCCTTTCCTATGGTTAGAAATGTGGAACCATCTCGAGAGATTTGATTGGCTGTGCCAGTGTCTTCTTACCCAATCAAATACCCTTCTGTCTTTATAATGAGGTTAAATCCAATAATGGCTTGTTTGATGCTTAGTTTAACCTTTGAGCGGTGTTGAAATCCGTGTAATACCTCTTGTGTTCTGGGTCAAATATCACTGGCCTGCAAAAAAAAATCCTTGTAAATCGCTCATTATGCTACATTATCACCAAATATTGCATTCAATCTTTTTGTCAACTTGTTCTCTCTCGAATAGGAAAGGTTTTGTATTTACTTTTTAAAACTGATTGATCATAGGCCTCATTGATCTGAGCTAATGCACCTCAGTTTTTGAGTGAAAAAAAGAAAAAAAATCATTTCATTTTTTTCAATATTCAACAAAATATGGAAACAAATTTATCACACTGTTTATCTCACTAGTGTGTTTTAATATTTAACCAGAAAGTATGTTTTGAAATTTTAAGGGTGGTTTGCCTACAGTGGTTCAGGCTGCAGGATTGCCGAAGGAATGTTATGAGCAAGATGGTAGAAAACTGTACAATTCTAGTCTATCACAACCCACTGCTACTTATACCAACGACGAAAATAAGTGCAGTTATAATAGCAAAACATGTGGGAGAGCATTGCTATAGTATGACTATATTGTATTGCAATAGGTAGCACTTCAAAGTTAAAACTAAATCAAAACTAGTTAGCACACTATTTGTAATTGAAAGGGTTTAATGTCAATATGGTTATGGTTACACTTAAAATAGTTACAAAATAGATGAGATGATAAAAATTTATAACATTAATCGTACCCAGCATATATCTAGAATACTACCTGAGAGATTGGAAGAGAGAGAGAGAAAGACAGTGGTTTTAGAAAAGACAAGAGAGAAAGAGGCAGAGCAAAGAACCCACATTGAAAAGAAGAGCGAGAGAAAAATTAAGCCGAGAGAAGAAGAGAGACAAGTGCAACAGTTCAATCTTCTTTTATCCCTTCCTTGACCATGTGACTGAAACCCAAATATGAGACATTCAAACTGACCAATCATAATTTCAACTTCCCCCACCGAACTAAAGGTGTGACAATTAGAAGACACACGACACACATCTTGGCCAACCGGCCTTGAGCATTATCAACACCTCTTTGCCTTTGGTATTTCCAAATGGCCCGTGTGGTAAGAAAGATGGGGTTGAAACAGTAAAGCAATTGTCTTTGTTCATTTTCAAATATCTTTGATTATTTTCAATCCTACAAAATAATTTTTGTACAAAATGTCACAAAGTCACACATGGTGTTCTCGGTCAAAAATACACCTACAAAAATATAGCTTTTAAATCTCCCGTTATGCTATATTATCACCACCAAATATTGAATTCAACCTTTTTGACAACTTGTTGTTTTCTTTCAATTAGGACAGGTTTTGTATTTATTTTAAAAACTGACTGATCGTAGGCCTCACTTGGGCCAAATACAGGAAATACATCATGTAAGTAGAGAAGTGGTCAAGTGTAACGACCACAAGTGTGAGTATTTAAACAGACCCAAAATATAAAGTCCAAAGTATGGTTCGTCTGCGTACTCTATGCACACGTCTGCGTGCAGCCCAATTTTTGTATGCGTGCGTGCGGACTACGCCCATACAACAGCGAATGTGCGAATGCAAAACATAGTCCACTAGATAGTATACACGTGCCAAATGCGTCTTTCCCCGCTCACGGCCAAAGCAGCATATTTTAAAAAAGACTCGCGCACTCAACTGTGAGTGGAACGGCGCCAATTGTGAAAAATGAAGTACACCAGAGCCTTAAAGGTAAAAAAAACGACTGCCTAAATGGTATGTTTTGTGCCATGATAAGCTAGAATATATACCAGACTTCTTGTCACAAGTCAAAACTCTCATACCACACACAAACAAACAATTGAGCTGAATTTCATGTGAAGCACATGGTCCAAAACACCACTTACACATTCCCTTATGAGACCACCAACAAAAGCCTAAAAATGAAAGCAGACATCCATGTGCGTGATGAAGCGTGTCGGGAAAGCGTGTATTCCTCACCAGTTTCACTGGGAAATGTCTTACAATCAAACATATGATTGACACAGGTGAACTCAGAGTCACCCTTCATGGCTGAGAGGACAGGAGAGGATCTCATGAAGGAAAAATAGAAATGACACATCTGGTGTAACATGTCAATCAGTGACTTAAAGGGCAAAAGATTGCTGGGATAGACCCCCCTCTTCCGTTGGGATTAAGCATAATGAATAATTCTAGACGATGTACATGACAGTTGTGTGTGTATTATGCCATTGCAATTCTTCTTGTTTAAGATTTTTTAGGTTCATTCTCAGCTTTCAAAAAGGAAATAAGCCACAGGTTGTGCATTACAGTGTTTTCACCATGAAGAACAACAAAAAAGAACAAAATTGACATTATTTACTTTCTTAATGCACATTTCCAACTCTTATTTTGAACAATACATCAGTTCAGATTATTCAAAAACAAAAAGTAAAAAGCCTCTGAATTGACTACATTTCCTCTGATATTATTTAGGCTGCACTGGTTATTTAATAATGTTACCCAATGGCAAAATAGCTATTTAATACAGTAACCATTGACACTTATTTTTTCAACTTAAAGTGGATTAATAATAAAAATTCATGTTTTAATAAATAATAATAATATTTGATTTTAAAAAAATCAATATATATCAATGGAAAAATTCTACAGATATAAATCACCTGAAACTACAGCTAGCAGGACTCCGGCCCGACTCTCTCTTCCTCAGCTCTCAGTGGAGATAGGAGAGTGCACATCTCACAAAAATCACATAAAAAACCTCTAATCGCCTTCCCGCAGTGCCGCCACTGCGCCTCTAACTCTCTCTAATGACCCCCTGCGGATCCAGACGTCAGGCCTCAGTCAAACCAGCGTCGTCAGAGCCAATCAGAGCAGGAAGAAAGAGAATGGGTCCGGGACAGAAAGATGTCAAGGCAGTGGTGTGGGTGCTGATGCCTGTTATGCAATTAAACCTGCGCATGAGACCAATTCCATTGTTCATTAATATTGTGGTGTGTAAAGGGACTCAAAGCCAATTTTCCCCATTTGCACATAAGCAGGATCAGACAGCAGAATCTATGCTTTTTCTGCATTTAAAAAAGGCAATTTTAAGGCAATAATTTCACAGATTAAAAAAAGTCAAATGTGCTACTATGTCATTGTCAAAATTCACATAATTGTCACAATAGTAACAAAAATAAAGTTTGTTAAATTAAGTTACAAGAAGCAATTATACTATTGTTCAAAAGCTTGAGATCCGTTAAAAAAAAAAATCATCAACGTTTCCACAAAAATATGCTGAAAATTCAGCTTTGCCATCTCAGGAATAAATTACATTTCAAAATATATAAAAAAATATATATATTAAAAATTTAGACCAGGATCTGGTTAAAAATATAGATTTCTCGATGATTTTAAATGAATAATCGATTTTAATCTATCATTTTGAAGCACTGCCAATTAATTCTTAAATTCCAGGAATTGATCTTTCAGTCTATGCTGTTTTCAGTTGATCAATAAAGAAAACTTTGTAACGCCACGCCTCCTATTCACTAAATCACAATAAGCTTTGTGCTTTGCTACTTCAAATATGAAACAGCTCAGCTTTCAAATTCTGTCAAAAACCGCTTTGCCGCTCTTAAATGTGGCTTGACAGATCGCTCTGCATGTTAACTGATAATCTTTTCTGCTTTACTACTACTTACAGCATGAAAAAAACATAAATGAACATCAGAAGCTATGTTGAAAAACACAGTACAACTTACAGATATCCGTATCATATCACATGTGGTCGCTCAAACAGTAATTCAAACAAGAAAAGAAACCAATACAACAGCTTGTACGCAATGTCACACACACATGGTACATTTACCTCAGAAAAGCCATTCACAATGTCCAAAAACTTGTTAGTCTGCAACAAAAATTAACGGTATTTTGATAAATATGTTCAATATATTGCATATTCATTTTATTTTTACTTAATTTGTTCTTCAATATTTAATGTACTGTATGTTTGAATAAATATGTTTTATGGCAACCACCATTTAAATGTTTGTTTTTCACACATACAAAAAAGCGAGTAGAAACATAAATATGTCATTAAAAATGTTTTATAACATTTTATTTAAAAAAAAGTCCTTATGTGTAATTTAAATGTTCCCTACACAAATAAGTTAATTTTAACCTTTAATATTATAGTAATGTACCAATGGGGGTTCTCTGTATAGTTTACAGCATTAATTGAGAAATATGTTTTTCCTTAACAAAATTTGCCAATGTACCTTAACTGATCAATATTGAATCGAATTGCAAGCTTGTGAATCGAATCGAATCATGAAATCAAGACTTCTTTCAAAAACATGAACTACTACCAACCCCAAACTTTTGAACAGTGGTGTACATCCATTAAGACAGTGAAAAATGATATGCATTTATAGAAACGGACACCACACACTTTCTGGCAACCCATGTGGAAAAAGCTTGGCGTTTTGGCCCTAAAAATTCCAAATCACATTTGGTTTATAAACCTTTCTGTCGTGTCATGTTCGGGCTAAAATGTTTTCCCCTCAAATCAATACCAGTAATGCTTGGAGTGAGACGGTCTGCCGTTTCCCTGTCTCAAACTTAGACAGTCTGTCGCATAGAGTCTCTCAAGGGTAACTCACCAGCTTATAGAGGAATTACACTCCATCTAATGCAATGCATATGATACCAGCCAGCATGTTAAATCATTTATTCATAACCTGTACGTGCATGTTTAAAAACCACCATTACAATAAACGATTGCTATTAGTGTAACTTATCCTGTACCGTTTGTGCTACAGACATGAATGATAGCTATTACTTTTGTAATCAGACTTTCCTTAAAGATGATACAACTGGTGAAAAAATCTGAACAAAAACCCCCAGTTAAAGGGATAATTCACTCAAAAATGGAAATTCTGTCAGTATTTACTCACCCTCATGTTGTTCCAACCCCGTAAGACCTTCGTTCATCTTCGGAACACGAATTAAGATATTTGTGATTAAATCTGAGAGCTGGATCACTCCATACTAGTCCATAGGCTTCTTCAGGGATTGAATCTTGTTCCCAGAAAAGTTATCAAAGACATTGTTTAAATTGTCCATGTGACTACAGTGACTCAATCTTAAGTTTATCAAGCGACCAGAATACTTTTTGTGCGCAAAAAAGCTTAGGATTGAGCCACTGTAGTCACTTGGAATATTTTAACGATGTCTTTAATAACTTTTCGGGGAACAACTTTCAATCCCTGAAGAAGCCTATATAGGATTTATCTAGCTCTCAGATTTGTTCACAAATATCTTAATTCGTGTTCCGAAGATGAACGAAGGTCTTACGGGGTTGGAACAACATGAGGGAGAGTAAATACTGACAGGATTTTCATTTTTGGGTGAACTATCCCTTTAAAATCTATAGCACCCTAGCAACCACTTACCCTGTACCCACAAAAAAAAAAAATCGAATTTAAATTGTTCTTAATTGAAATGCAGCACACGACTAATCATGCTAAGTATCATAATGAAAATTTTAATTAAAATCTGCCCTTAGGCAACCTGCCTTAATATAACAATATTCACAACAGCTGTCAGAATTATGACATGCATGTCACATTTTAAGCTATATCAGGAATATCATGAAACTTTGTACTTTAAAAAACCCAGAAATGACAAAAAAATAATGGAGATGAGTGTTGATATGACGTTCTTTCTCCCTCATTATATTCTGCACGAGCTGGAGAGGTATCACTATCTTTCACTGACTTCGTGAACAAAGTATGACAGCCAAACAAAAACGAAACGTGAAGAAGAAAAAGAAGAAATGGAAATTTTACATAGACGAACGTGCAAGTTTCGCAGTTTAATAATAGTAGTATCTTCTTTATTAGCAAAACATGTCCTAATATAAGATCCTTCCAAAAGCACAAAGCCTCCTGCTGGAATTGAGCTTTGAAGTCGACATGCATGCTAAATTTGTTGAACTGAAAAAATACAGAGGTTCAATTCCCATCACACCCCAAACGGAGGGAAGCAATACAGCACTGAGTTAAGCAGATGTCAGGGGAAGGAGGTGTGTATAAAGAAACACGCTTACATACACACACACACACAGCAGGTGGATAGAAAGAAGGGCGAGGATGATGTTAACCCTGCAGCTCCTGGAACAGGTGTCTCATAATCAATTTAGATGAATCGCTTATGTTGCATTTCCTCATTTGTAAGTCGCTTTGCTTGTGCTAAATGTAATTGTGATGCTAATTGCTTGGTGGTTGAAACCTGAAAATTAAAAAAAATATATATACAATGGGTATCAAAGCGTGCGCTAATTCAACGTCTGTAGAACATCCTGCAATGGTCAGGTTTTTCCAACAAATTTAACATGCATGTCGACTTCAAAGCTGAATTATAGAAAAAAAATAGCCTTTACCTGGTCACTTTTCGAAAGCAGCACAGATGTATCCTTCACTGCCTGTGATTTCCCACAATCCTGTGCAGTTCGGCGGACGGATGCAACGAGATCAATTATTAATCAATTTTTAACAATAAATTGTGATTAAATATTTGATTGGTTATGTCTTAAGTAGGGTCATCAAATGAACACATTTATTTAGAGCAATTAATTATTAAACACTTTCAAAACCATTCGGAACATTTCGAGCGCAATGTAAAGGAAGGGTCTTGAGATGTGTTTTTCAAAGTTTTATTGTTTTTAATTTGACAAAATGTTTTCAGTACAAAATTTGTTTTGCAAGAATGCATTAAAATGATCAAAAGTGACTCTTGAAATATTAAGAGTAGGTACGATTTTTTAAAAGAAATTTGTAATTTTATTCAGCAAGGATACATTAAATTGATCAAAATTGACAGTAAAGTTATTTATAATGTTACAAAAGACTTATATTTCAAATAAATGCTGTTCTTTTTAACTATCTGTTCAAGGCATCCTAATTTTTTTAAATACAATATGATGCAGCAAAACTGTTCCCTATCGGTCAGTCACTACAACGTAGGTCATGACTGACCAATAGGAATCTCGCTAGAGAGGCCAATCTACTTCGAGTGAAACTAAAACAAGCCAATACACATTGGCGTGCAATCATTTGCATCAGCTGCGCGCCCTCGTTAGCGCGGGTATAAACGAGCAGCTGGTGCGATTGCACACTAGCTTTTTGCTTCGGAGCCAAGCACTTCGTATGCTGAACAGAGTGAATTTGAAAGCAAGCCTCTTCTGGATCTCTCCACTTTGGTGCGGGCGTGACGGCACAACAGCGCGAGCGGTCTTTTTCTCTTCTCTCTCTCTCTTCTTTGTTTGTTGTTTTAAAACTGAGCAAACAAAAAAGCTGTTTTCACGGCTGGTAAGGTGCGCGGTTAAAGCGCTCAACGGCCGTTTTTACGGCTGGTAAGGTGCGCGATTAAAGCGCTCAACGGCCGTTTTTACGGCTGGTAAGACCAGCGAGAGAGAATCGCGCACAGACAGGTGCACATTCCTGTCTGTGTTCGCTGTGACCGTTCCCCTGCGTGCTTCAGCACCAAGGAGAGCAGTCTCTAAAAGAGCTTACACAGATAGTTTGCGTCTTTTTCAAGATGACATTCTATCTGTGTGTTTCTGGATGCGGTCGTTACCTGGGGTCGCGGGATGGTCACGATCGCTGCCTTGTGTGTCTGGGCCTCGAACACGCACAGGCAGCGTTCGTGGATGAGTCATGTACCCATTGTGGGAAGATGACCATCTCGGAGCTGAGGTCGAGACTCACGTTCCTGCAAAGGGGCGGACTCCCCGTGCCTGCACCTCGTTCCAACCCCCCTTCGCGGGTTGCTTCGGGCAGTGACACGGGTGACCTGAGGATTACAGTGAGCGCGCTTCCTTCGGGGAACCAACCCCCTAGGAACCCTCACTCCTCTCATGCTCCGCAACCAGTTGAGCTGCCAACGGAACGTTCTGGACCGTCCTCGAGATGTGTACCGGTCGTTTCGTTCGGCGCTCCCTGCGACGACCAGATGTCGATCGCTGCATCGGAGGGTGGGTCAGACCTCTCCGCGGACGACGGCTCGGAGCCGCTGCCTCCTTCAGGTGTGCCAGCGGTGCCCGAGTCGGACCCGGAGATGATGGCCATGCTTTCCCGGGCCGCCAACAGGATCGGGCTCGTGTGGAACCCTCCACCGTGTCCCGAGCCCTCGAGGTTGGACGATTGGTATCTCGGGGTGGCGCGCGCTGGTTCTCAGCAACCCACCCCAGTGCCTTTCTTCCCGGAGGTGCATGAGGAGCTCACAGGGACGTGGACGGCACCTTTTACTGCCAGAAACCGTCTCGGTGGATCCTCCTCCCTCACCACCCTTGATGGCGGGGCAGCTAAGGGATACACGCGTATCCCGCCAGTGGAACGGGCCGTTGCTATGCAACTGTGCCCTAACTCCACTTGGCGTGGAGAACCGTGTCTTCCTTCCCGGGCTGGTAAGTACTCGTCGGACCTGACCGGCAAGGCTTACAAGGCCTGTGGGGAAGCTGCCTCTGCCATGCACGCCATGGCGTTGTTGCAGGTTCATCAGGCCAAGGCACTGAAGGACCTGCACGAGGGTGGTCATGATCCACAAGTTCTCCAAGAACTTCGTGCCGCAACTGACCTCGCGCTCCGTGCGACGAAGGTCACTGCGCGGTCAGTGGGTCGTGCGATGTCCACACTGGTGGTCCAGGAACGCCACCTCTGGCTGTGTCTGGCTGACATGCGGGAGACCGACAAGATCAGGTTCCTTAACTCCCCCGTGTCCCAGACCGGCCTCTTCGGCGACGCGGTCGAGAACTTCGCCCAGCAGTTCTCGGCTGTACAGAAGCAGACTGAGGCCATTAGACACATCTTGCCGCGGCGGTCAGCTGCTGCCTCCACCCCACCGCCCGCGGCTCCTCGGTCTGCTCGTCGCCGTGGGCGTCCGCCTGCGTCTGCCCCTGCTCCCGCACCGCAGCAGCAGCCTCCATCCAAGCGGCACCGTGGAGCCAGTCGCAGGCAGGGCGCCCCGCCCGTCCAGGCCCCCGCCAAGAGGGGCGACAAAGCCAAAGGTAAGCGGCCCTAGGACGGGCGACCCAGAGGTGGAAGGGACTGCTCTCCAGGAGACGATGACTGCATCGCTCCCTCCCCCGGAAGAGGGCCGGGTGGAAAATCCTTTGTTTCGTTTTGTTTGTGTTCCGCCGCTGGCCTTAAAACCAGTGGTACCCAAATTTTCAATAAAAGAGCAGTTTCTATCATCTCTGGGTCCGAAGAGGGCCCGGAGAGTAGTGGGGGGTCAGAATCCTCACCACTCTCATCCGCCTCTTCTATCGCCAGCCGGCAGCTGCGTACGGTCCGAGAACGCCATCGAGCCGCCTCCCGCACCTCCTGCCCCGTGGAACCAGGTAAGTGCTGCACAGCACACTCAGACCCCGCTACGGGCCGCCTCCCAGAGAGAGCCTCCCGAGCTGCGTCCCTGTGTTCCACCTCGCTGCCCCACTCCGGGTACGCCTACGGTCCCTTTGGTCCCGCTTGTACGGTCTCTGCGAGCCTGGTTAGCGCTCCCCAGGCCGTCTCGCTGGCTCATTCGAACCATCAGGCTCGGCTATGCGATTCAGTTCGCCCGGCGTCCCCCCAAGTTTCGGGCCATCCACTCCACTACAGTGAGAGCAGCCGATGCCCATGTCTTGCGTGCGGAGATCGCAGTCCTACTGGCGAAGGATGCGATAGAGCCGGTCCCTCCAGCCGATATTAGGTCAGGGCACTACAGTCCCTACTTCATTGCACCCAAGAAAGGTGGTGGGTTACGACCGATCTTGGATCTGCGAGTTTTGAATCGGAGCCTCCACAAGCTACCGTTCAAAATGCTCACGCAGAGACGCATTTTCGAATGTATCCGTCCCCAAGATTGGTTTGCAGCGATCGACCTGAAGGACGCGTACTTTCATGTCTCGATTCTTCCTCAACACAGGCCATTTCTGCGCTTTGCGTTCGAGGGTCGAGCATATCAGTACAAAGTCCTACCCTTCAGGCTGTCCCTGTCCCCCCGTGTCTTCACGAAAGTCACGGAGGGGGCCCTTGTTCCCATGAAAGAACAGGGCGTTCGCATCCTCAACTATCTCGACGACTGGCTCATACTAGCACACTCTCGAGATCAGCTATGCGAACACAGGGACCTAGTGCTCAGGCACCTCAGCCAGTTGGGTCTTCAGGTCAACTGGGAAAAGAGCAAACTCTCCCCTGTGCAGAGGATCTCTTTTCTCGGTATGGAGTTGGATTCGGTCGCCCAGACAGCGCGCCTCACAGAGCAGCGTGCTCAGTCGGTGCTGAACTGCTTGAACACGTTCAAGGGCAGGACAGCGGTCCCACTGAAACTCTTTCAGAGGCTCCTGGGGCATATGGCAGCAGCATCAGCGGTAACCCCGCTCGGCCTGCTACATATGAGACCGCTTCAGCACTGGCTTCACGGCCGAGTCCCGAGATGGGCGTGGCGTCATGGCACTCACCGGGTGGCAATCACACCGGCGTGCCGCCAGACCTTCAGCCCGTGGTCAGACCCCTCGTTCCTGCGGGCAGGAGTCCCCTTGGAACAGGTGTCCAGGCATGCTGTGGTATTCACAGATGCCTCTGCCACCGGCTGGGGTGCCACGTACAACGGGCATGCAGTGTCAGGGGTGTGGACGGACCCTCAACTGCGTTGGCACATCAACTGCCTCGAGTTGCTAGCAGTACATCTCGCCCTGACCCGCTTGAAAAGACGGCTACAGGGCAGGGACGTGCTGGTCCGTACGGACAACACTGCGACCGTTGCGTACATCAACCGACAAGGTGGTCTACGCTCCCGTCGCATGTCGCAACTCGCCCGCCATCTCCTCCTCTGGAGTCAGAAGCATCTGAGGTCGCTTCGAGCCATGTATGTCCCCGGCTTGCTCAACCGTGTGGCCGACGAGCTATCACGAGCTGTGCTCCCGGGAGAATGGCGACTCCACCCCCAGGCGGTTCAGCTGATCTGGAGAGAGTTCGGGGAGGCTCAGGTAGACCTGTTTGCCTCCTCAGAGACCTCCCACTGCCAGCTGTTTTACTCCCTGACCGAGGGAACACTCGGCACGGACGCACTGGCACACAGCTGGCCCCGGGGCCTTCGCAAATATGCGTTTCCCCCAGTGAGCCTACTTGCGCAGACATTGTGCAAAGTCAGGGAGGACGAGGAGCAGGTCCTTCTGGTGGCTCCCTTTTGGCCCACCCGGACTTGGTTCCCAGAACTCATGCTCCTTGTGACAGTCCCTCCCTGGCCCATTCCTCTGAGGAAGGACCTTCTGACTCAGAGACGGGGCACCCTATGGCACCCGCGTCCAGACCTCTGGAAACTCCATGTCTGGTCCCTGGACGGGACGCGGAGGTTTTAGGTGACTTACCCCCTGAGGTACTTAACACCATCACTTCAGCACGGGCGCCGTCCACGAGACGTGTTTACGCCCTGAAGTGGAACCTGTTCGTCAAGTGGTGTTCTTCTCGCCTAGAAGACCCCCGAAGATGTCCGATAGGGTCTGTGCTTTCCTTCTTGCAGCAGGGGTTGGAGCGTAGACTGTCTCCCTCCACCCTCAAAGTACATGCTGCCGCTATTTCAGCTTATCACGACCACATAGATGGCAAAGCAGTGGGAAAGCACGACCTGGTCGTCAGGTTTCTTAGGGGGGCGAGACGATTAAATCCTCCTCGACCCCCACTCCATACCCTCTTGGGATCTTTCCCTGGTGCTTCGAGCACTTCAGGATGTTCCCTTTGAGCCTCTGCAGTCAGTAGACTTAAAGCTTCTTTCCATGAAGACTTTGCTGCTGGTTGCACTGGCCTCTGTCAAGAGGGTAGGAGACCTGCACGCATTTTCGGTCGACGAATCGTGCCTAGAGTTCGGGCCGGGTGGCAGCCACGTGGTACTAAGACCCCGGCCTGGCTATGTGCCCAAGGTTCCTACCACTCCCTTCAAAGACCAGGTAGTGAACCTGCAAGCGCTGCCTTTGGAGGCAGACCCAGCCCTGGCTTTGCTCTGTCCCGTTCGCGCTCTGCGTATGTACGTGGACAGAACTCAAAGCGTCAGGACCTCAGACCAGCTCTTTGTCTGTTACGGAGGCCAGCAGAAGGGAAAGGCTGTCTCCAAGCAGAGGATGGCCCACTGGATAGTGGATGCCATCGCCTTGGCTTACCAAGCACAAGGCGTGCCCTGCCCGCTCAGGTTGCATGCACACTCCACGAGAGGCGTTGCATCCTCCTGGGCGCTGGCACGTGGCTCCTCGCTAACAGATATCTGTAGAGCTGCGGGCTGGGCGACACCTAACACGTTCGCTAGATACTATAGCCTACGTGTAGAGCCGGTGTCCTCCCGTGTTCTCACCCTAGACGGGTAGAAGCACTGAGAGGTCTGGCTCTGTCGGCTTGCTGCACCCTACTGTGCACCCTTATTGCTCCAGAGTAAAACCTGTTGAGTCCTCCAAAACCCCTCGGCCCGGACTTGGCGGAGCGTCCGGCGCCAGGCCCTTATCCGCTGAATCCTTGAGAACCGGATCTGGGCTGGGTTCCATTTGTGTGACCCTACGGGGATCCCATATGTGTATATTCCACGGCTGCTCCTATCGGAAACCCGTGTCTTTCCCTTGGGCTAAGTCACCCTTTATTTCATATGCAGTACAGCCTTCGGCTAGTCCATATGCATTTCCACATAACTCTTTGAAGAAGTGGCTTCCGCAGCGTTCCTTCCTAAACAGAAAGGGCACGCTTTCCCAGTGTTATCCAATATCTCACTGTATGGGTTATTACGGAACAACAGTGTCAGACTCACTCTGTGTAAGCCTCCGCCTATCGTCCTTCCAGGCAAGAAGGTGTAGAGGCTTGCACGGGGGCGCTGGATGGGGTGCAGCGGCTGTGGCGCTTTGGTAGGGATTCCTATTGGTCAGTCATGACCTACGTTGTAGTGACTGACCGATAGGGAACGTCTCGGTTACATATGGTAACCCTCGTTCCCTGAGGGAGGGAACGGAGACGTAGGTCCCGTCGCCACATCCGCTGCCGCCCGCCGGGGCGGCCAGCTTCTCAGGCTTGGCTCCTCAGCAAAAAACTAGTGTGCAATCGCACCAGCTGCTCGTTTATACCCGCGCTAACGAGGGCACGCAGCTGATGCAAATGATTGCACGCCAATGTGTATTGGCTTGTTTTAGTTTCACTCGAAGTAGATTGGCCTCTCTAGCGAGATTCCTATTGGTCAGTCATGACCTACGTCTCCGTTCCCTCCCTCAGGGAAAGAGGGTTACCATATGTAACCGAGACGTTTTCAACATTGACAATAATACGACATGTTTCTTGAATAGCAAATTAGCATATTAGAATGATTTTTGAAGGATCATGTGACACTGAAAACAGGCTGAAAATTCAGCATTGCCATCACAGGAATAAATAACATTCAAAAATATATTAAATGGTTATTTAAAAAGAATATTTCACGATATTACTGTATTTACTGTGTTTTTTGATGAGGAATGAGTGGAAAGAGCCACATACAGTCTTTTACTGTCAGTCACTGACTGACTAGCCACTTCGCAGCTGTCTTTGGTTAGACACAGGCGATATCTCTGCCGCGTAATCAGATGTGTCTCAAAGGTTAAAAGTAGCAGGTCCTAATGAAAAGTCTGAAGTGAACACCTTGATCTCACTGTGCGCTTTGTCTTTTCATTTATTCATGTCTACCTCCCTCGCAGTTTGCAAGGAGAGATTGTCTCATTAAAATAGTAACACTGAGCTACGGTACGGCCATTAACGTCTAATGTAATGGGTGAACAAGAACTTCATCAGCATTTAACCAATGTCTCTGCATTTCTCTTGCTCTGAATGTTTGAGATTGTATTCTGTAATCTCTGTTCTTTCTCTCTTTCTTCTGTCTCTTTCTCTGTGACATAATTAAATGTGAAAGGGGCTCTCAGGGCATGGAGTACCAGCCTGACGGGTACACAAGAGGCAAGTTGTTGGTTACACTTTGTTGTGACCCTGTAAAGAAGCATGCAGACATACACCCGTAACCACGCCGCATGTCAGCTCACACACACTGAACTAATGCAGAAAGACGGAGTGGACACAACCTAAACTGAGCTAAAAAATAAAACACTGATGATGAGGACAATTTTGAGATGTAAAAATTAGTGACTACTATGCTGAAAATAAATAAACAAATAAATAATGTATACATACATACATACATACGCATACATTCACACATGCATACATTCACACACACAAACACACACACACACACACACACACACACACACACACACACACACACACACACACACACACACACACACACACACACACACACACACACACACACACACACACACACATCTATATATATAGCAATTTTGTGATCATATTGCATCTTGATAATATTCAAACTGAAAATGTCATCATATTCCAGTCCAAAAAGCTAAAATTTTCCAACAAATACAGCACTGAAACCATTTGCCTGCAATATTTGCGACTGCAGTGCATCTAATTCAATTTTAAAGAACTTATCACGCCAAAGATTTTTCATACAATGCTCTCCCATAAAACTATTAACACAGCGAGACAAAATAAAGATATTTGTATATAAGTTTTTCCTGCTGACCAGTAATAACAACTTGCAGACCATTAAGATATAATCTTAAAGTGCAGCTGTTCCTTAAATATGAGCATAGGCAATACAACAACTATTGTAAGCATCTAATTTAAAGATTTAAGAATATTGTGGCCAGCACAGACAAATAAATAGAAATGTTTGTGCTTTAAAACCGTGATAGATGGACAATAAGAGGAATTGCTAAAGCAAACATTGGCTTACCTATGATCAAAATCTCCAGGATATGTAGCGGACACACGGATTAGATTTCTTCAGAGAGAGAATGCACAGCGTACACAGATGAGGTCATCGATGATGTCTACTGTAAATTTATCACCTCTGAGTTGTAATTGCAACACTGAACCAATCACACTGAAGACGGCTGAACTTTGAACGCTTTTGAAAAGAAAGTGACGGTTGCTTCCTTGTGACTTCTGACTTTATCACAACTGTAATCACACCCAAGTTAATGATAATCCATACGTATGATACAGTCCAATATGACATCATATAAAGTCACTTTTATTTATCTGACAACACACTTCTCTTTATATGCTGAAAATGGTATACTACCATAATAATCCTACAGGGAATAACGTGTTAATAATCGCACTAGTGCAAGTGAATTTTCTGTATGCATGATAACTATATCCCATAATGCACTGTGAACTTGAACTATCAAGAGTCACTGAACTGTGAATAAATGGAGGAAGTAGAAGCCATCGCAATCGGTACCCTGATGGCATTATCTTACTTGTATTTCATATATTTTTGCGAAAATTAAAACACTGTATACATCAATGGTACAGCAATGAATCTTATTATATAAAAATATTTTATACATTAATATTGAATACTTATGAATGTTTATTATTTTATTAACCATTTATACAACCATTACCAATTCATTGATAATATTTCTCAAAATCAAATAGCATATTCATATTTAATATTTATTATTTTATTGTACATTTTATTGATAACAATAACGCAAATATTATATATATATATATATATATATATACATATAAAATGTAATATTTTATTTCATTAATAATATTAATAATTTAGTCAAGGATAACAACAATTAATTGTTGTATGTAAACTAATAATTAATAATAGTTTATGCTTATAAAATATTATCATTTACGGAGTAATTATACTTGTTTATACTTAAAAAATAGTATAGTAGAATGTTAGAATCACATTCTGAACACGGCCTCACTCTATCCTACTGACAACTAAAGAAAATAGTAAATTAAATTAAATAGTAAATCTGCCTTCACGTGCTATCGGAAATTATCGGAAATACGAGTTTACTAGTTAAAAATTGTCCATGAATGCCCTCTCCAGTCGTATTTATTTTATTTACTACTGAAGCTCAGGGATTATTTTGATACTCGAGTTCCCGAGTTGGACATGCCATAAACTTTAAAAATGGCGGAGGGGAGAATGATACTGGTGTGACTCACAGCGACATCACCTTGTCTTGCCATTTATTTACATAGGCTATATAACCATTTGAAGCGTATTCAGAAGTGGGAAGTAGGACATTTCTGATCACAAAGGCAACGTGAAGGCAGCATTATTCCCAACTCTACACGATGAGCACACAATCCTATCAGGTGTTTCAGTGACTGCGCTGTGACTCGCGATAGCCGTGACACAAAAGCAGCGGTTCAGGACTCAATTAAACCCTACGCGATTTCATTTGTTGCCTCATAATGACTGAAGGGAACAAATTTGACAAAACAAAATCTCAGAAGAGCTATTCTGCATAAATTACTCCAGGAAAATAAATGCTGCTTTCATTTCTGGAACTGGATGATACTTGTGGATCGTTATGAACAATGTGATAGAAGGACCCTATTCATCACATGCATTTTCTGCCTTTCTTTCTCTCATTCACTCTCTCCTGCAGTAATACATGCTAATTAAATTACTGTTGACTGATTTAACGGCAGGGCAGAAGAGACAAGAGCAATCCAGCACGTCCTCCTGGCCTCTCATTTGCACTACGGTTCTCTCTCCTACTTTATATCCTACCACATTATAGTAAATAAAAGGAGAGTATAATGGCCGCGTTGGCATCCATCTACTTTAAGTTGTGGAGTATTGCATGGAAACCCTTTCACATCAACAATGAAAACTATGATGAAGAATGTTCATCAACTACCTTTTTTTTTTTCAATGACTAAAACGAGACGATGACGAGGCGACACCAAGGTCATTAAACGATAATTATGACTATATTAACATGCAATATCATTGAAAAAGACAAGACTAAAATGTAGTTAAAAAATAAAAACTTTACCAGAATGTATTAATGAAAATGTACACATTTAATTAAAATAGTTATTGTTCAAAAATGTTCTCACTTTTATGGGAAACTTCTTAGCTTCACTGTTTATCCTGAAGAAGATGAGAAGTGTTTTTTGAGAAGTGTTTTACTTGAACTTTTGACCCAATTTCACATTCATTAATGCAAAATTACTTAGAAAGTACAAAAAGTAGACAAATAGACAGAGACTCTTTGATTAAGAAATACTTTTAAAAAGCTTGAGTGCTTAAAGTATTTATTTGATATTTGTATACCCAAATGTACCATTATTCAGATTTTTATATTTATATTATTTTATGTGTTTTTGTAGCTGGTTTTCTCTTATTTATTTTGATATTGTATGCATAGTTATACGTTTGATATTTGCATTTGAATGAAAGTGCGTGTGTAATTTTAATGTTTATTTTAAAAACAGGACTGAAAGACACTTTTCAGCTAGAGTTTGACCTTGTAAACGGTCAAACAATTGTTAACAAGCTAACAAAATATACAAGAAAAAAAACCAAGTCAAACAAGATAACCTCATTAATCATCTATTTGGTTGTTAGATGACTAGCCGCCCATTATGATCCAGCGCTCCTCTACTCTTCTAGACTGAAGAGCTTATTGGGGAAGGACGAGAGAAGGGAAGGACATGATCTGAATTTAAACGGCATACCCAATATACTGCCAGCATTTAATGCTGACTATAAGATTCACAAACATTTTAAACAGTCAGCAGAACACTTTTGAATTTCCACAAGTAAAACTCTGCGCTAAGGTCATGTGACCTTGCCCCATAAAACTGGGCACGTCCCTCATCCAAAACAGAGGCTGTTGTTGCCAGCTAGATGTTACAGCCATGGGAGAAACAAATGAAAATGTCCTTCACAGCTCCTTTAGTATAATCACCACATTATTGAACGGAGCCGATGGCTAAAATTAGAGAGTGTGAGGCAGTAGCGAGGGGTGCTAATGAATGCTAATTGGGCTCATGAGTTCACGAGGTGGAGTTGCTCTTTTACAGCTCAACACGGATCCGCACTCCCTCTGCCTCTCCCCCTTATCATTAACCCAATTTTATTTTTGCACTTGTTAGAATCATCACATTCCTAGTGCAAAAAAAGCTCATGATTGAAGGCTGAGGGGGGGGAACGGTGTCTAGAATCTGTTGGTGGTGCGTTACCGTGGCAACCGCGCTCTTGGCAACAAAAGTCTTCGCAGCAGGTAGCATGAGGGCAAACGAGAAAAAGCCAACAAATAATGTTTTAGACGGGAACCCGAGAAGGGAGAAAGTTCACAGAGAAAGCAGTGCCATTTCTAAAGGAAGCATAAGAAATGAAGGAGTACCGCGGGGAGCTGCATATCACGCAGAGACCAGCGAGTCTGAACACATAACCAGTCGTCTCACTTGCCCCACAGTAAGCAGATCACCCAGGGTTTTTCACAACTCACAAAGACAAACAATACTGTTTAAAGCTGCCGGTCACAATTAGGAAGGAAGCAAATGTTTCTTAAAGTCATGGCCTAATGGGGCAGTCATGGCCTAATGGTAGCAGAGTTGGACTGGTGACCCAAAGGTTGCTGGTTCGATTCCAGAACCGGCAGGAATATGACTGAGGTGTCCTTGAGCAAGGCACCTAACCCCCAATCGCTCCCCGGGCGCCACTCAAGGCTGCCCGCTGCTCCGGGTGTGTGTATCCACGTTTGCAGTGTGTGTGTGTACACTACTCACTACTCTGCTCCTAATGTGTGTGCACTTACTTGGATGGGTTAAATGCAGAGGTCAAATTCCAAGTATGGGCTACCATACTTGGCCATCACGTGTCACTTTCACTTTCACTTTCACTTAAAGAGGGTTGAGATACAGGAAAAGACCATAGACTAAAAAAAAAAAAAAAAAAAAAAAAGATGGATGGCGTGCCTTCACTCTCTTCAATTGTAGAAAAGTAAAGCCGCCAATGTCCTAATGTGGCGCTGACATCTAGCGATGATTACTGGAGCCACGATATCAAGGCCCCGCACACACTCCTGCAGAATCAGTTAGTACAGTTAACTGCAGAACGACTCATTATGTCGGAGTTAACAAAAAAACAGGAAACGTAGAAATTAAAGTTAAAATTAAAATTAAAGTCTCCTCCCAAAGATCCCGGAAAAAGTCAGTGTCTACTTCGCTCAGAGAAGCTGTCAATCATGACGACACATCCCAGATTTTAACTAGGGATGCTCCGATTGATCGGACGGCGATCATGATCGGCCGATATTGGCTAAAAATAGATTGATCGGCGAACCCTAAAAGCGCCGATCAAAACATTTAGATTTACATTTATTCATTTAGCTGACGCTTTTATCCAAAGCGACTTACAATTGCTATATGTCAGAGGTCGCACGCCTCTGGAGCAACTAGGGGTTAAGTGTCTTGCTCAGGGACACATTGGTGTCTCACAGTGGATTCGAACCCGGGTCTCTCACACCAGAGGCATGTGTCTTATGCACTGCGCCATCACCACCCCACAAAAACCTGCATGCGTGGCGCACGGGCACACAACAGCAGAGTGGAGCTTGGCAGTGGCAACATGAGTTCTCCTTCCGCGGAACGAATAGGGAGTCTCCCAACGGATTGAAGCGCGCGTCCGAGTGAAGACCGCGCACCGCGCGAGCCACAACAGAACGCAGTATCTGCGCCACTGATCGCTGCGGCAACGAGCACTTTGATCACTTGATAAAAAAAAAAACATTTCAGCGCTAGATCGTCTCTTATTTAATAAATGAACAAAATTAATGCTCTGAGTTAACCCTCTGAAACCGACGGCATCGTCGACGACGCCACACGACTCCTCCGATAAATATTGATATTATTTGATGAAAAATTGATCGATTTCCTTACCGTTTTTTGCAGCAGAAAGCTAACACGCTAGCCGTCAAGGGGGTGTATTTGGTGTCTTTCTAGCCTTTTCAGAAGGTTTTCTATCCAGCCTGGAACTTGTGCGTCCTTTCAGAGTGTTTCAGTAATAAATCCATATGTGTATATCCCAGTTTTGATCTCTGAAGTCCATAATTTATAAATTTTCCGTCATATTTGCTGCTAGCTTGATGCAAGCTGCCATTTTGGACATCTCGCGATGCTTTGCGTGAGGTTGTTGACCAATGACAGGCTGATCCGTCGTCCACGTTGGTGTGCGTCATTACGCATGAACCAAGGGTGATATTTTGGAAAGAGAGAGACGCACGGCACAGTGGTTTCGAGGAGAGAGAGAGAGAGACGCACAGAGAGACGCGAGTTTTGAATAATACACAGAGAAACACGGAGAATAATGGATCCTCAGAGATTGAGAAACATGGATGTAAATCAAGCACTGGCCTTTTTGGATGCCATGGAGGATGATGGATTTTCTGGAGAAGAGAGCTTTTTGACTGATGAGGAACTTGATTACCAGAATCGTCTAGACCCTGCTGAAGAGTAAGTTACATTTATTTATTTACTGTAAAAGTATAAAAATAAACAAAAACTAATATGATAAAATATACATTTTCTAAATATGGAAAAATAAGTTATGTAAAAGTAGTATTTCGTTTTTCTGTGTGTGTTACAGAGTAGTAAGAGTTGTAGATTACACTCTTTGTCTCTCAACCATTGTATGTCTGAGTTTATTTACTGTAAAAAGTATAAAAAAAGAAGAAAAAACTAATATGATAAAATATAAATTTTCTAAATATGTAAAAATAAGTTCTGTAAAAGTAGTATTTCATTTGTTTATGTTTGTTACAGAGTTGTGGATTACACTTTGTCTCTCAGCCATTGTTTGTCTGAGTTTACCTAGAGATACAAACAAAGGATGTTGTAGTGGGGGGTTGGTCACACCTTTTACCTGTGGAGAGAATAGTGGGGGGTCGGTCACACCTTTTGGCTGGAAAGCGAATGGTCATATTATAGCTGTGGTGGGTTGGGGGTACAGTAGCAATCTCAGCCATTGTAATCTTATGTGAAAAATCAAATACAAAAACAGTAATTGATCTAATTTGTATGATCTAATATTTTGCTTTATTTATTTGTTTTACAGTTGTGATAATGATGAAGACACCAGCCCACCCACCCAAGCCAGACAGGAAAGCTCCCATTCTTCCACTGAGGAGGGCCCTTCCACTTCTGCTGCAGCATCCCAGCAGCTGCCAGGAATAGGTCATGGACGGCTGCTGCAGTTTTTTACTTCACAAGGAAGTTTGTGCAGAGAAGCAGCAACAGCCCATGACCCACAGGGCTTTTCTGGAGGAGCTGACAGCCCAACTCTGTGGTGTTACAGTTGCTGTTCCTCCCACCCAGCAACAAAGTAACCATGTACCCGTCCAAACATCGGAACAAACTGAAGCAAGCAAGAAGGCCACCTATGGTAGAAGGCAATGTGTGAACTGCAAACAGACAAGGCAGGTGAAACAGGCCACCCCCTGGAAATGCAAAGCCTGTGATGTGGCCCTCTGTGTGATTCCTGATAGGAACTGTTTTGAGGCTTGGCATCAGTGATTTTCATGAGGCCCAAAACGCCTGGACTTCCTTTGGAAAAATGTAAATATTTTTTGTTCTGTTCAAGTTATAATGTTCATTCCTGTGCTCCAGGACTCCAAAGACTTGAACAAACTGTTTTCCAGAGGAAAATTGCTTAGCTTTTATTTATTTGTGTGTGATTTCAATAAATATTTCAGTGATTCAATTTCCGATTTATTTTTTCATTTGTCTTTGTGGTCCCATAACTTATTTTACATTCAGGTGACATCAATGAAACACAAATAAGCTGAAAGTTCAATTTGTCCTGAAAAAAAAGATGTGTGTCAATTGTCTGTGCACAAAAGTGTTGATGTTTTACAAGCTTTTTTAGTGAATAACACCAGACGAAAAATTTATTGTAAAAATACCCTTAGGTCTCAGAGGGTTAACTGGAGATGTTTTTATTTATTTGCATTGGTACATTCGTGCCGCGAGATGTTTCAAAAGTGGTGGTGGTATTTTATTTTTTTTGATCTGACGTAGTTGGTTCCTCAACTACATCAGATTCCGATTCAGATTATTTTATTTAATGCCATGTCAGCATTCAAAGCTATTTACATGGCAAAAATTCAATTATAAAAATACAAATATCATATAAATACAATAAAACAAAACAAGAAGTCATTTTATACAATATATATTTTTAAATGAACATATGATAAAAAATCCAAAACCTTTTCAGGCATAATCTCATTAAATATGTTACTCTGCCTTATTTTAATGTTTAATGTTACTCTGCCTTATTTGGGAAAGCTGGCCTACAGTAGCCTTAAGACATCTCATTTTCTAAATACAATTAAATAAACACATTTCTACAAATGGTGCAAACTCTGCTAGATTATAGATAAAAGATTCCCATTCCCCTGCCATTCTGTGATCGGCAGTGATCGGCAATCGGCAGATCATGATTTTGGTGATCGGTAATCGGTGATCGGCCCCAAAAATGCTGATCAGAGCATCTCTAATTTTAACTAAAACCAAACTTATTTTAAAAAAACAAACACTTGAACTTACAGCAGCGTGATTAAAAACTTCCTAAAATGACAGAAACCATCTTTGGAAAAATTATTTGAAGTGTAATTTGATTTTTTTGTTCGTCTCACGTCCCATTAGATTACACGTTTTTATGACCTAAACTGCAGACGTTCTGGCTTCACTTTCAGGACTTGTGTGACACACTTGGAAAAGACCAAGATAAGAGAGAGCGTCTGTGAATGCAAAGTATAAAATTATAATTAAGTATATTATCTATTCATCCATCAATCTATTAAAATCAATAATGAAGTATTATAAACTATTGTAGATTTTCAATGGCTGTAAAACTAAGGTCTATCTGAATACTCGATTCTGATTGGCTTCGTTGTTAATAGAGAGGTAGATGTTGAACAGACACAGGTACGCATTTCTCATCTCTCCCTCTCCATAATGAATTCTAATTAATGCTAAAATTCATTAATTCAATAAATGTAATCTTACAAACAACCTTATCTCTGTGTCTGATTCAAAACAAACAGTATGGTAGATCTAATGAGCCGTAACTAATGAAAATGATTGTCAATTTTATCCTTCCGGTCAAATATTGCAATGCAAACATAGCAGGATAATTCAATTCAATTCAATTCAATTCAAATTTATTTGTATAGCGCTTTCCACAATGCATATTGTTTCAATTCACGGCTATAGCTTTGCAATAAACGATTTTAAAGCACTTACATAAATGTCACTAATACTGTAGTTGTGGGGGATGCAAGTACATTGTTTATGTGACAATTAATAATTCAATTAATTAATTAATAATCATATTAATTATTATTTGATTTCCATTACACGAGAGTAGATGTTAAAACTTCATGCTGATTTGTACTTGGCTTTCGCCAAGATAAGCACCAACTAAGACGTAGCTTTTCAGTAACCTATGCTTCTCCATCCATTTACGCTTCTTTCCATCTGGTGACGTGAATCTCCTTCTGTCTGGTGTTAATAGTGTATTTGCGCGTCAGCACACACAACGGCTGCAACCACAGTGCGGTCCCCCCATAACAACCCTCTGGATTGAGCGGAGTAGGGAACATCTCTAGGGTCTTCAAGTGGGCACCTTCCGTCCTCAGTGTTTCGTCGACTAGCCCACGACACCTCAAGAGGGCTCGACAGTGACTCTGGCGTCCCAGAGTCACCCCCCTCTGTCCGCGACTCAACTCAGCCCAGCTTACTGACCTCTACTTCCCTCTTGCTGCTGAGACCTAACCACAATCTCACAATCTCTCCGCAACCCAACCATACGCGCCAACCCGTTTGACTAAGGCTGTCGAGCCCCACTGGTGCGTTAATATGCAGTTTCAGTGGCAACGGTTCCGTATGGCATACCACCTACCGCAAAACACAGTATCTGCCCAACCACCCGTCATTCACGCAATATACACAGGAACGTAATGACTGTAAATACTATACAACCTCTACAAATAAACCAACAGTGCTGCTGAGACCTAACCACAATCTCACAATCTCTCCGCAACCCAACCATACGCGCCAACCCGTTTGACTAAGGCTGTCGAGCCCCACTGTTGCGTTAATATGCAGTTTCAGTGGCAACGGTTCCGTATGGCATACCACCTACCGCAAATCACAATATCTGCCCAACCACCCGTCATTCACGCAATATACAGAGGAACGTAATGACTGTAAATACTATACAACCTCTACAAATAAACCAACAGTGCTGCTGAGACCTAACCACAATCTCACAATCTCTCCGCAACCCAACCATACGCGCCAACCCCTTTGACTAAGGCTGTCGAGCCCCACTGGTGCGTTAATATGCAGTTTCAGTGGCAACGGTTCCGTATGGCATACCACCTACCGCAAAACACAATATCTGCCCAACATCCCGTCATTCACGCAATATACACAGGAACGTAATGACTGTAAATACTATACAACCTATACAAATAATCCAACACCCTTCAAGTTTTCAAGAATTCTACGAAACCGTAGCATGGCGGGCTGTACTCAGCCAGCTAGAATCTTTCCGTCTCAACCACAGCCAGTTGCTGCTCCTTTCTGCTGCTTCAGATAAGTTCTTTACTGTGCGACGCAACTCTTGACCACTGAATCCGACGTCTCTGAGGAACCGGGTTGTAGAGTGTGCCACAAAACCTCGACAACCCACTTCCACTGGATAAACCTGGACTCTCCATCCTCGCTGTTCTGCTTCAGTGGCCAGATGAGCATACCGCAATTTCTTCCTCTCATATGCCTCATCTACCGCATCCTCCCATGGCACTGTTAACTCTATCAGTTGAACAATGCGTGCTGATCCAGACAACAAAACAATATCCGGTCGTAGGTTAGTGGTGGCAATCTCAGGTGGAAAAATAAGCCGTTGATCAATATCAGCCAGCATCTTCCAGTCCCTAGCAGCTTCCAGTTGTCCTGGGCGAGAATTGGTGTTAGCACCTTTTCTTGGTGGTTGCTCGCCTGGGCGGAGGAATATTGTCTTCTGCGTGTAATGTTTTGCTAGAACAGGCGGCAACTTATTGGTCATACTACGCTTGCCTTCCAATGCTAAAGCCAAACATCGCAATACTTGGTCATGGCGCCAAGTAAACCGACCTTGGCTAAGAGCCACCTTACATCCTGTCAAAATGTGCCTTAATGTGGCAGGTGATGAACACAAAGGACAAGAGGGATCCTCTCCTACCCAGAGGTTTAGGTTCTGCGGTGATGGGAGAACATCATATGTTGACCTAATAAGGAAACTGATCCTACTCTCTTCCATTGACCAAAGGTCTTGCCAGCCCATTTTTCATTGTTCCACACTCTCCCATCTCATCCACTCTCCCTGCTTGGCCTGGGAAATGGCCTTTATACATCTCATCCTCTCCTCCTGCTTTCGCACCTCGTTGACTACCAGCTTCCTCCTTTGAGCTGGGCCTGCCTTGTGCCATTTAGGAGGAGCTAAACTGAGCCCAAAACCCCCTCTTCCATGCTGTACCTGTCCCACGATATCCCCAATTTGAAGGTCAGCCTTTGCCTCTACTACAGATTTCTTTGCTGACCACTTTCTACCAGTTTTTACCACAGGGGCTGCCTCCCTTACACATTTGTCGCGTGACTCTGCTAAAGTCATTTCCAGTCTGACCTTGGCACACTTAAACTCCTCGGTTAAAGCAGAGACTGGCAGCTGCAATACTCCTTTACTATAAAGTCCCACTCTGCTGAGGCAGGGTGGAACTCCCAACCATTTCCTGATGTATGAACTTATTAACGCTTCCAGCTTATCCACTGTTGTCAAAGAAACCTCATACACAGTCAGTGGCCACAGCAACCTTGGCAGTAGACCAAACTGAAAGCACCAGAGTTTTAGTTTGCCTGGTAGAGCACAGCTGTTTATGCTCTTCAACCCTTCCACTGCTTGTCGTCTAACTTCTCCCACTCGAACTGTGTCCTTTAGATCCCCATCGTACCATCTCCTAAGACTCTTCACTGGCTTCTGAGAAACTGTTGGTATTGCCTCACCATTAATGAAGAATATTTTATCTAATACCTTGCCTTTAACTATTGAAATGCTCCTTGATTTAGAGGGCTTAAATTGCATTCGTGCCCATTCAATATTATCTGTTAACTTCCCCAATAACCGATTAGTGCAGGCTACCGTTGTAGTCATGGTTGTCATGTCATCCATGTATGCTCTGATTGGTGGTAGTCGCATCCCAGAAGCCAAGCGCTCTCCTCCTACTACCCATTTTGATGCCCTAATGATTACTTCCATTGCCATGGTAAAAGCCAGTGGAGAAATGGTGCATCCTGCCATTATTCCAACCTCTAAGCATTGCCATGTAGTGCTGAATTCTGGAGTTGAGAAACTAAATTGCAAATCTCCAAAATAGGCTTTCACTAAATTTGTTATCGACATCGGTACCCTGAAAAAATCAAATGATGCCCAAAGAAGCTCATGTGGCACTGAACCATATGCATTAGCCAAATCCAGGAATGTCACGTGGAGCTCCTTCCTCTCCTTTTTAGCTGATTGTATTCGTTGCCAGATAACACTGATATGTTCTAAGCATCCTGAGAATCCTGGAATGCCCGCTTTTTGAACTGAAGTGTCAATGAAGCCATTCTGTAATAGGTAGGTTGACAATCTCTGAGCAATAATGCTGAAGAAAATTTTGCCTTCGACGTTTAATAGTGAAATAGGGCGAAACTGACTGATGCTTGTAGCATCTTTTTCTTTGGGTATAAAGACTCCCCCTGCTCTGCGCCATGATCTAGGTACAACCTGCTTTTCCCAAGCCACTTTTATCAATTTCCGCAGAATCCTTAGAACTCCTGAAGCACTCTTGTACACTCTGTACGGAACTCCATTAGGCCCTGGAGATGATGAAGCCCTTGCCTTTCTCACAACCTGCTCTATCTCTTTCCACTTAGGTGCACAGACCTCCATTTGGTATTCTGGTGGATTGACAGGTGGGATGTCTGACGGAATTGACATAGGCTCATGCCTTTTTGCATCTGTATGCGTTTCCTCCAAATATCTCTCTAGCTCAACCCTAGATGCTTTTAGAGTGCCATTCTTCTCACTGGTGAATAACTTCTTAATGAATTTGAATGGATCTTTATAGAAATTAGCCCTCGCACGTTCCTTCTTTTTGTAGCGTTTCCGTAGGCGCTCAGCTCTGCGTAATGTTGCAAGCTTATCTTTTATGGCCCTTTGTAAGAGATTGTAATCATATTAATTATTATAATTAATTGCTAATCAATTGTTAATGAAATGAATAGTTCATGCATAAATTAAATTTCTGTTATTATTTACTCACCTTTACTTGTATGACTTTGGAAGACTGATTATTGTTTCAGGAAAGAGCACAAGCTACGGTGATCAATTTGAAAAGAATGTGATGAAATGATTTGGAACTGTAAGGCGGTCAACAAATCTAGAACAACGTCACAGTCACGCAGCTATAGACACGTAAACAGTGTTCTTCGGCCAATCAGAATCAAGAATTCAACATATCCACGGTAAAATATGACACTCTGGATATTTTGTACTTCCATCCTCTACATACTAACCTTCATTTGTGTCAAATTAAATATGAAGTCTATATTGCATAACTCTAAATCTAAATGATATCATTCACAAAACCATTCAAGGTTACCAATCACAATATAAACTCTTCAGCCCAGACTTCAGCACAAAGATACCACACAAAAAGCTCAGTGTTGTTATAATACAGAAACAGGGTCCTTGTTTAATCTGTCATTCACATCTCGACACTTACCACTAGCTCAGCTGTTCTGCTGTCAGCAGAGGTGATATAAGCTCCATGAGACGCTAATTATTAACCATGTCAAAATGACAGTGCCAAAGCCAAATTACCACAACCTAGCCAAATCACGACACAGCGACTAGCCAAATTAATGCATTATTGTCAAACGAAGAACATCCGGCAAGCCAAAATGCTAACGATGGCCAATTTTCTCCCCATACCTAAATGGCCACAGCCAAAGATAAACACCTTGGTTAGTTGGCACAGTCCCACAGCAGAAAATAGCAATAGTATGTTTCTCAGCCTATTCAATATTCATAAAAAATGGCTTATATTATTCATTAAGCCGAGACACTACAGGTGAATAGGGTACATTTTTTAACTAGCAGATATCACCATGAAACTTTCCCAGTTGATTACCTACATTAAGATGAGAAAAAAATGTATTACAAGTTTTCTGTAATTTAATGTTTAAATATGCAAATTAGGCATTATCTAATTAAATATGCACTCATTTGCATATATTTTTTAAAACGAAATCTGAGTATTGGACAAAGCCAGGTTCACAATTCTTTTTTATTGTGTTCACATATTAGATGGGGAAAAAATTACAGAGGGATTTATGGATATCTACTTTTGTTATCCTGTAAATCAGAATATACTGTCAATAGCCTTAAAAAATTTATTTTCGCCATGTTTTTTGTAATACAATGTTATATAAATCAGGCTAGGAATAATATATTTACAAATCCCTCGGTAAATGTCTTCATAATATAACTAGGTACAAGACTGGAAAGTTTGGGTGTATATAGGTGCTACTGAAGTTGAGAGAAAAGTCATTTTGAGAAAACGGGCTTTAAAGATTTATATTGTAAAATGAAATTGCACATTTAGAGTTGCTGATGATTGGTTGCTGATAAAAAGGAAACGACCATATTTGGATCCGACAGCATTGTACAGGAGAGAGAGAGCTTTCTAACGGTGTGTGTGATGACAGGGTGCCGGCAGCGCTCGCGGAGCAGGGGGATGATTTACGCCAACTTTTGTTGAATTTATGAGAAATCTACACAAGCAAACAGACAAAGTGTAGTGAAATAAAGACCTAAATGTGTATTTCGGACTCTTTTTCACCACAAGTCTGAAAGAAGAAGTTATTGAAGATAAATATCCCAAAATCTCAAAATCGACCAGTGAAAAAAAAACGATGTTTTTGCCTGCCGTGTCTCGCCTTAATGTGGCTTTTTGCATTAGACCTAATTATTATTATATTTTTTATGCAAACAAATTATCGATTAAACTTTCAAGCACACATATATTAACTCGCACATAACATTCATAGCAATAGAAACAACCTGGATTCTGTACATGACTCAACTTTTACCCCAATGAATGCAATCCACATTGCAATCCCATTATATTACATTACCAGCATGGATCCGACAAGAGAATCCAAAGTCAGAGTCATCGCTTCATTGTCTGTTAATCCTGCCCGGGCTCTTGGCAGGTGGGAGCTCTGCTTGTAAACAGGCCAGCTGGTCTTGGTTTTCTTAGTAAGACACTGCTCTTGGTCTCCGGCCTGGAACAGATTACACCTGTAATCCAGCATTTGTCTGACACCAAATGTCTTTAAACCAGATCACAGCCTTTAAGACTAGCCAGACAGACTATGCAAGACGCAAGACACGTATGAACAGTAGAACAGGCCGAGTGTCTGCAACTCATTACAGGCAACAACATTACACAAATGATACCAACAGAGAACATTGAGTCATTGAAACATTGAGTCGCTCCCATGAGGACAATCAAATTGTCTAAAGAAACTGCTTCTCATAGACGGCAATGAGGCTAGTTGGAAAGCAAATGGAGACTTTTGTTTAAGTCTACTCAAGAGATGCATCAATATTCAAATTCTAGCCGTTACTGCTACGCTGGGGTGCGTTTCCCGTGAAATGTAGCTCGCTTATTAACTACCATATATGATGAATCGTTGGAGAAATTAACCAACTAGTCATGACTGTTTCATTAACCACATTGGCTCGACAATATAGGACTGTTGTTAATGACATCACGCGCAGATAGAGGAGTAATAGCCAAAGCTCAAAAGCTGTAATTCCAAACACATCATTTTGCGATGTTAGTTGGGAATGTTCGTTGAAAATATGGTTATCAGGAAATGCCACATCTACCAACTATGTTGGTAACGTCCATATTTCCAACGAACATTCCCAAACAGATTGCCTCAATGTTACTTAACTGCGAAAATATTTGGCAAATGATGCTTTCGGGAAATGAGTATTATATTCATATTATGGATAATAACTGATAAATGGAAGATGGTAAATAATATACTACTATGTCCAAATTTAGAATGGGAAAAACCTAAACTCATTCATTTTAAATGCTACAAGTGAATTTAAGCATCTCAACATTATACACATCATAAACAATCACATTCGTTCTCCCTTTTAAGTCCCCTATTACTTTTTACAAAAAATAAATAAATATATTAAGTAGCATCAACAAGCACTGATGAATGTCGCTTAGCAAAAAAAGGATGCATCAATATTGAAATTCTGCTGACTGATGATAAGTCAATAATAATGTTCATGTTATGTCCAATGACCAATATATGGCTGATATTATATTTTCTTTATAGAATTACTTTGATTAAAAAGAAAATTAACACAAAGGCTAAAATTAAAAACTAAAATAAGAGAATTTACACATAAAAACAAAATAAAAATATATGAAAAAATATTTTAAAAAATCTACAAATATATAAAATCTTTAAATTATGGGTTAGGGTTAGGGTCTGAATCAAACAGAGAGAACCTCGATGAAATCAGACAACCAGACACACACATGCAGCGTCACCTGTCAGCAGAGCCCAAACATAGACACTACAGTACATAACAACCCAGAACATACATCATTCACACCAGCACTTACAAACTTACAAACACACATACACAATCTATTTTGCAAGGCCATTGGCAACCTAGAAATGGTTATTTTGGAGAGACACACACCCTGCCAGTTCACTTTAAAGGAAGAAAAGGAGCAAGTCACAGAAAGAGAAAAGAAAAGTAGAGTAGCACAGTGGGACTTCTGGACAGTGTTGACTAAAACCTGTACCGCTGGGCAATGAATGTGACATGCTACACTAAGCACAGCTCGACCAACTCCACACACTGACTGTCACAGGCTCCTAAAGCACCAAACAACCCATGGCAATGACATGCAAAAGCAGAGCAATGACAAATCTGTTGATGTGTACAAGGCTTCCGTTAAGTTCAAATGCGATTTATAGTGTAATTGAGAACATGTGCTGTCAAGACACTGTGTGTGTATCCAAACATTTACTTCACTTGAGGAGAAACAATTGATGTATTTTGTTAAACCTTCATGACTGAAAATTTCCACCCAGTTCACAATATATCTGTCTAAGCGACTCTGTCATGTTGCCAAGTCTGAAGTCTTATACAAACTAAATGTATGCTGTCTAAACATATTCATGACATGTAAAACAGACATACATTGTTTATATGCATTGTCTGAGACCTCATCCCCATACACCCCCACCCCCACACACCAACACCCAAACACGACGGTCTCTGAAGATTAAATCTGGCCAAATATGTAGCTCATTCAGGCACTTATAATGCAGTTTCTTCACGTCGTTAATTAAAACTGTCCACTGAATGTAGAGAGACGTGTATTTTAATTAAAGGAGTAATGCTGGAACTCAATCTCAGTGCCTTCAGTCTCTGGAATGTTCCATTGAGAAATGAAGCAGCAAGCGGTGCTGAATATTGCTCCAATAGATAAATTATATTAAAATAAATAAATGAATGAAAAAATTAACTTAAAATAAAAATTAATTTTAATGTTTTTATTAAAATAAAAAAGCATTAGTCATTAAATCTGTAAAATATCTATTTTTGTGATTAATATAAATAAACAAAAATAGATGAAAATAAAAGCAATAAACAAAAAAATACCTTTAAGAGTATATTAGTATAGTGAGTAGAAAAAAAACCTAAATTGTTTCTATTAGACTTATAATATAATTGTTTCAGTGTATAAACTGTGAGTTAAAGATTATTGCCTTTAAAATTTACGAATGGGGCTTCCTTACACGAGGACGATCATTCATATCTGGTGGTACGTGGCATCTAACCGATTAAAACCTCTGGCATAGTCAAAGAACATTGGGTGTTTGCAAAAAGCGATGGTGGCAGAAAGTGGCAATTCTGCAGTCGCATTCTATATGTAATCCAAAAAGTTTAGAGTTTCAATTTCACGAATTTTTTAGCAAATCCGTGAAGAAAAATCTAAATTGCGATTAAAAGTCGATATTCTGCCTTTTTTCCTCAGAACGGTGAAGTAAACTCACAATTGCACGGAAAAAGTCCGAATTGTGAGATAAAGTTACAGGTTTCATTGTTATCTATGAAAAATGTTATAGGTTTAAATATTATTTCATGCTGTAACTGTAGGGCTAATACATCATGCCCCTATGAACTGCTTATATTAAACTTATTATATTAAACTAATTCCTCAAAAACGTTGTTGAAATATTTTGTCCCGTTGCTTTTATGGACTCTCTATCTATGGGCTTCTCCCTTGATTTTATTTCTCCATGTCTCCCCGATTGCCTCATAGTAAAAGATTGCCTGCGAGCTTCTCCTGCTGTCTATACGCTAATTTCTCTACTGTGTGACAGAGTCGCGTGCTTATGACGCAATTGTTAGCCTATTTTTACAAAAACGGCTTCTACGGGGCCATAACGTAAGATACAAAGTAATGGAGCCTTTTATACATTGTCTGTTTCTTTAGAAATAAATAATGGACAAATGGAGTCTTTGGACGCCTCAGATGTGAAGTTATTCGCCGTCAAAGTGACGCCAAAATGAATGGGAGTCAATGGAATGCTAACAGCAGGTGAAGTTCTGCTACAATGGCGGCCCCCGCGAGGCTTCAGTTTCCGGCTGATGGATTACCCCCTTGGACGCCACGCATATTACTTGTTCAGTGTATAGGCTCATAGTGTTTCTTTACAAAGTTACATCGCCAACTACTGGCCTGGCATGAGTAATACAGCGTTTTTAGTCGTTTTTGAGGATCCATGTGAATGGACGCGTCTGTACGCGAAAAACACGAAGGAAATTCCTTTCCATTTTTATTACATCGTTGTTGTGTAAACTAGCCCTTAGTTAACACGATTAACTGTTAGGATATCATAAAGGTGGAACCTTTGAGTGTATAGCCTATTATTTTTTGTGGTCTCTTTGTAAATGAAATAAAAATTCAAACTATTAAATTTCTCCCTGATCATTTCAACATATTTAAAAAAAAGGCCACACCCTTTTGCCGTTTGCATTTTACACACACGTTTGGGATTGTGTGGATGTATTTCGTAGTCCAATTTTCTACAGAACCTCTGATGCAATCTGGTGCTTGACATTGACATTAGAGCTGTTTTCTGAACGAGGGTCTGGAATACGATATTTATGAGTTATATAGAGTGAGGGCCTAGTTAGAGTGTTAGTTGACACTAGTACTCAGGGTGTTACTCACATTGGCACAATTCGGAGGTAAATTATATAATGTAAAAAGCAGGGAACTAATTCCGATAAAGCAGTTGAACCAAGTGAAAACAGTCTCAGTTTACTGCAGAGTTGAACCATCTGTCATGTAAATAATAACCTCTTGTCATGTAAATAAGTCTGATTTTCTTATAGCCTCGGACCAGCTGCTTCTGTGCATGTTTGTGTGTGTGTGTGTGTGTGTGTGTGTGGGCTCAGCTGTGTATGGAGGCAGGTGTCTAACCTCAGGGAAAGATTGCAAGTGTCACTGATACATCACACACAGAAATACACTCAACCAGAGCATGACTAATAAAGCTATTTGTGTTTTAGCTCACCAATTATAACCTTTTTCTTCTGTCACACAGGACACACACACACACACACACACACACATTCTCAGTCTCTCTGGCTGAGAAAACACACTGCGGTCCAGTTCTGGCAGTGTGAGGTCTCCCACTGTGTGTGTTTCTTTTTATTTATGAGTTTTTATGTAAAGGGGACAAATATCCCCATTCACGCTGCAGTGCTTAATCTGTTGTATAAACACAGTGCCGCTCTCATGTGTTTGCAATCGATATCCGTGCAGTAGAAGCACGCAGAGAGCGCTGTGCCTCTGGGATTCAAACCTGAGACCCCATAAAACAAGTGCAAAGTCTGTCTTTGATCCAGACACGAGCTTAGCACTTAATAAGGGAATTGCCCTTGCATAAATCGAGCAGTCTTCCTGTACTTAACCTGAGGTCCTTACAGGGCACAGACGCTGCTTTTAGACTCATGGCACTGGACGCTTATTATATTTTTGCTGTCTTCAATTTTGGGAATTGTAAAAGATTTTTCTTTTAGGGCAGAATGGGCAGAATGGTTCTTGATGGCTCTGACAAGTTAAAGTCCTGCAGTGTGAGCGAGAGACGTTCAGTTGCAAATGTTTATAGAGTCAATAAAGCGTTTGGGAGCAGTCACTGCAGTTGTGCGTGCATTGTGGTGGTGGCAGAACAACAGTGTTAATCAGTGGAGGAAATGGGCGAGATCCACGGATTAAGAGAAAAAAATGTGACTAGACTGATCAAATCTGCATTAAAGCATTAATTTGACAAAGTAGTTTTTTTTACAACTGTCAGACAGGTTGCTGACGTCACATCTATGTCGTAAAGCTCAGTTTGAGCCTGCGCAGTACGCTCAGCCATCAGGAAGTGAGTGCTTCTAATGGGCTTCACGTTTCTCCATTGAAATCAAGGGGGTCGCTGTGTTCATTTCTTTTACTGTCTATGATGACGTCACTGTTTTCACACTTTTTTTGTAGTTTACGCGGAGACGATTACAGTCACTTTTTCAAAATCTTGCACTTTGAAACCCCATTTTCAAAAGCTTTGCATTTTCAGGCCCACAAAACACTGTTGTCATGTAAATGAACGGTCAAAATGCATTAAAAAAAATTACGGTTTTATTTGAAAATGGTGCCGTGTCACAAAAATATTAAGCAGCACAAACATTTTCCACTCTGATAATAATAATAATGTTTCTTGAGCAGCAAATCAGCATATTTGAATGATTTCTGAAGGATCATGTGACACTGAAGACTGGAGTAATGATGCTGAAAAACCAGCTTCAAAATATATTCAAATAGAAAACATTTATGGAGAGAATAAGAGATTCTTTCAAATACATACAAAAAAAAAACTCTTTTGAACTGTAGTGTTAAACACATCACAAAATATAACTGAATTTGCATGTCCAGATGGAGATAGCAGTGCTTGCAAGCAATTTGAGGAATATCAAAAGAATCATGCTTTTGAAACACCGTAATAACTGAAAAAAAATAGTCTTCTCTTCAGAACTTTGAATGCGTAGTTCCACAAACACACACTGACACACAATGTGGATTAGAAGGTTCATCTTTCATTCTCAGCGCGTCTCGGGACAATAGCACAATGTTCCACAGCTGCAGGAGGTAAATGAAATGAAAGTGAATACAGAAAAGTAAAGTTTAAATAGAAAATGATGGTCTTCACACATAATTTACCTCATAACCATTCAGATTCAAGGTTTCTACAAGGCGGCGGAGGGTGGAAATAAAACCTTCTTTTATATTCATTTCCAGTTCTGCCCTACCTACCCATTAAATTCATAAAAAGACCAATAGAAGTGTGCACGTCTCTAGTGAATGACAATACTAAATCAAATTTACAGCCTCAGGTGAGAAACTAATCGTTCAAGGACTGACAGAGAGAGAGACCTTCATTTCAAAGGCAGAGATGAGAGTTTACAGCAGGTCAACATATGCAGCACAGCTTTAGACTCCCAGAAAACAGAAAAAGAGCAGATGTATTCACAAGTATTTATAAGGAAAGTGTAGTTCTGGCACATATACAGTACACATACATATATGTACAAGTATGTTATACATACATACATACATACAGTACAGTATACAAATATGTACATATATTATACTGTACGTGTCTTTATGTTTGGACAGTCACTGATGCGTACAATATTGGTGTAAGGATGACCTCTAAAACATTAATACTTTAATGACTGTACAATTCTAGAGATCTACAAGCTTAAATATTGTTCTGTTTAGGTTCACATTGAAATAAGATACTGATTTTACTGAAATGTAATGAGATCTAGCTCACATTATTATAAATAAGTATATAACTTTATAAAATAATATTTTATCTTAAAAGTAAACCTAATATTTACTGATAAACAAAATCAAATATTAGTAATATTAGAAATATTAATCTTTAAAAAATAAATCTATTTTAAAAAAAGTAAATATAATATTTTCAGACTAACTAAAATAAATATGCTTAATGGCTTTAATTATGGCTCATATTATTATAATAAATATGTTTTAATTTTTAATAATTAAAAATGTAAGAAAGTTATTTAAACCATTTTAAAGCTATTTTAAAAAGTAAACCTTATATTTACTGATAAAGGAGATCAAATATGCATAATTTAAATTGAGCTCATGTAATGTATTCATTCAATGTAAAAATTATAAAATATATTATTTAAAATAAAAAATAATTAATATGTATATATATATATATTTATATATATATATAAATAAATATATACTTATTTATTTTTATCCCCCCAGACAAATTAAAACATGTGCTTAGTTGCTATACATTTAATTCATATTATTTAAAAAAAATTAAAATAAATAACAAAATGAATGGGCTTGTGTCTTGAAGCACTGAACTCTCTCATGTATGACGGGACCCTCACTCACATATGTTTCCGGTATTTCCAGTTTAGTCCAGTCTCTAGAAAAAGAATAAAGCTTTAGAAGCTTCTACACATTGATACTGTATATCCAAAAAACCTTAAAAATATATATGTACACTACACATAAGAATGCACAAGAATACTAATGAAGCTATGCAGATTTAAATTACAACATACACACACACTTAGTGAGATGATTACTGTACATTTCCACAATATACATGAGCACACCAATTAAATAATAGAGGAAAGCTCTTTGCAACACACACAATGAATTTCAATACGACATTCTTCACCGTTATTGGACAGATCTGCAGGCAGGGGTGTGTAGCGCATGTGTTTTATTAGGTAGAGCTACAGGACTCTGTGTGTGTGTGTGTGTGTGTGTGTGTGTGTGTGTGTGTGTGTGTGTGTGTGTGTGTGTGTGTGTGTGTGTGTGTGTGTGTGTGTGTGTGTGTGTGTGTGTGTGTGTGTGTGTGTAAAACTATGCAGCAGCAGCATCTTCAAAGAGCCTCCACACCTGGAGAAAGACACACTTCCTGTCAGGCTGCCGTCGTCGTCCTATCCATCTCTTCGCTCCTTTCCTCTTTTCTTCCCTCTTCTCCACCCCCCTTCCCTCTCTCCAATCTACACCCTACAACTCTGGCTTGTTTTTCAGTGCTGAAATGTATCTTTCTGCCAGCGTTACCCACTGAATAAGCCTGTGTCTATGTGACATCTCTCGACAGCACGCGCAGAGGTGAATGATGCCCCCCCTCGGGCTCATGGCTGTCTGGCCATCATAAATGTCACCCCTATAAAATGCCCCGTTCATTGAAATCTCATAAAGCTGCTCTGGGGCACGAGGTAGGTGTGTGTGTGTGTGTGTGTGTGTGTGTGTGTGTGTGTGTGTGTTTGTGTAGGTGGCTGGGTGTGTTGTATGCCGTGCTGCACAGATGTGGCATCTGATTTGTAAGTTAATGTCGGACTGTGTTCCAAAATTTGGTGAGCTGCCTATTTAGACAGCATCATAAATACACAGAAAATATGTTAGTTTTGGCCGAAGTGTAAGGCAGCACTGCATGCATCCTTAAAATTGGCGATAGTCTTTTTTTTCCCTATTGTGACGTATATACGATTGAAACGGCTTCACAAACAAGAATAAATGTCGGGCGGGACTTGATTTTGTACTCAGGAATTGATTGGATGGTTGCGGTTTTCTATTGGTCGATCTCATATGAGTGACAGGTTTTCCCGCCTTCATGTCAGTAAACACGTCATCAGAGAAGTCGCTGCAAGAGGGAGAGGGGAAGTTATTTTGATTAAAGATTACGAGGGCACAATAATTGAAAAATAGTAATAATGACAAGGATGTGCAGACATAAAGACATTAAAACCCCGCTAGCCGGACGCTTGGTGCTTTTTTAATTGCCTTTTTTTTCATATCATTCAAAAGCTTAAAAACTCAAAGTTCATCCTGTGAAAAACATTTTGAAATCGGACATTGCTTTACCATGGAAACAAAACTTAAAAACCATTTAGCGGGCTCCTCCCTCTAGTGGGCGGTGTCATGTTTCATGTTACATTTAGTTTATAATTACATTTTTTTCTAATCTTGACAAAACACATATCGTCGGAAAGGTCTGAGACTCAAGGTTCCATTTTTGCAGACTCTTTTGTTATTTATTACTTAAGTTAAAAAATATATAGAAGCACAAATATGCCATCCCGTAATTTCAACCACCAATCAACCACAGCTGGAATAGTTCACTTAATATTTGAATTAATATCCATTCATACTTCTTGGGTGTATCATGTTGTTAGCTTAGCAACATGCTAATAACAAACTCCATTTGAATTAATTGAATATTCCATTTCAGTTATGATGCTGCCTATACAAACAGTAGGCAACAAGGCAGCTCACTAGGTTTTGGAACAGAGATTACATGTGTGCGTCTATTTAACCTTCACCAAAGATAATATAATCATGAAAAACCAATCATTCAATTTACAACGCTCACTGCTGTACAAACTAAGGCATTATCTGAGTCAATTGTATAGGCTTAGTGTTTGGGATTCTCTGCACTGGTTGATCGCGGCTCTAGAGGTTAATTAACTCAATTAGCTTAATAGCAGCAACAACACAGGATAAGAATGCTGTGCAAATGGTCTCTCCCATGTGAATGTATTCATGTTGTGCTATGGCGTCGTTTGTGTCCACACTGTGGAAGCATTTGCGGATGAATAGACAAACAAAAGAGGG
>NW_027508734.1:10985000-11125000 GCF_051911475.1 Siphateles boraxobius
GACTACTTTTTATTGCTGTTTCTACTGTTTCTCCAACTGGCAGTCTCTTTTCTTTTAGATTTCGGTAGCCATATTTATAAGTTATTCAAGGTTGGGATTTGAACACAAGTCAACTCGCAACTTAAACAAAAGCTTCACCGCTAGACCAAAGCCCTGTCTGCACCAAAAAAATTAACTATAATAACGATAGCTATAATGATATTATTACCATCAACACTAAGTAATTTTTAATAGTTTTGTTTTTTAGTTAACAGTAACAGCACTGCACATGCTGGAATCCTGCCAAGTAAAGTAAAAATTGTATGCAAATTATGGCAAGGTGAAAGTGAAAATCTGGGTTGCAATGCCCACTTCAGCCCCAAACATATACTCACATAAACATCTCCATCACAGTCTCTAGCGGTTTAATATTCTTTTACTTCCCACTGCATTGTGACCCACAATCATGGCTTGAAGGTACGCCTTTGCAACAGCAATCATGTCTGTATCCCGGCCTTTACACCCTTAGCTTTTCTATAAGCAGGAGGCAGAGGGACAGTGGGAAAGAAATTATGGGGTCTGCTCAGGAGAACAGGCAAGACAGAGCAGAACACAAAGCCTGGAGAGAATACACACTTTTATACACAAATATATATTTCTTCAACACACAGACTAGTGTCAATGAGATCAAACGGCAATGCACTTTTAATTAACTTTTGCAGGTTTGCACGAAGCAGAGAGTGAAAATCAATTACCAGCAACCCATAAGTTTTGTGTCTTATCCAGGACTCTATTTATTCATAGACAAGCGACACTAAATCCATGGATCGTGGAAGCCACCAGCCTGACAACCACCTCGGCCCCTCATATTATCTTCAGAAAATGTAAAAATCGAATTTATCCATTTGCACATTATCACCTAGAACCACAGTTACAGTTTAATCTAATATTCATACATGGATATTTTATGAAGTCATGTTCAAATCAATAGGGCAAAGCACATATGACGATTATTTCCACTAAAATGTGTTATTAAAGTGTATATTTTGGTGACAACATTTGATGGCTTAGGCTTACAACATGGAACAGAACAGCCCCAATGTGCAGCACTAAATAAAACCCTGCCAAGATTTATATGCCTATAACTTATAAATGCCTAATAAACGGAGATCTGAAAAGAAAAGAAAAAGTTCACCGTAATGTGCCTTTGACAATTACATTTTAAATAGTTAATTTATCATAAAATGAACAGATGAATGTTATAAACATTTATACATTTATTATAACATTTATATTTGACCATCTTTATTTATATAACTATAAATCAAAAATAGAAATGAACACCACCAGCATATGACTAAATTTTTCCCTAGACACAGGGATTTCATTATTCACTATGATTGGAACTTCCTTAAATTATATAGGAAAAAGAGGACTGTTTAACTATATCCCCTATTTTCATTGTTTTTTTAATCAACACTTGAATGTAGGTAGGTTTCATTTGAAAAAACAACAATATTTTGGACAAAAATATGTAAAAAGAAATCAAAGACTTTGCCTGGATCTGATTCTGAACGATGATCAAAACAAGAATTACCATCTATCTGCTTTTTATGCAGATCTTCTTCGCTTGTTTTTCGATCCAGAGATGCTGTACTATTTCAGAAGATCCGTAATAGCGCCCCCTACCATATGACGGTGAAAACACAGGCTGTGTTCACACTGGCACAAAAAATTTAATTTTGTATTCACATCTGACACAAGTCAGAATTTGTTGCACACGTGTAAACAAAAATCCGCACGAGATCCGTTTTTTTTTTGCATCTGTTCTGAGCCACTTGCATATGTGGTTTTAAATCAGATACCAATGCAATATCTGGACATCTGACCTACGTCTAAACAGCCACATACGATTCCCCTTCTTCCAAGCCACCAAAAGGCGAGAGCAGCACGTTTGGCCACAAAGATAGCTTTTTAATGCCGTATTATGAAGCAGACGTGCCTGTATGCGCTCGCACTAAAACTCACAGCTTTTTACTGAGGTGGAGACTTTACAGTTAAGAAATTGCACGCACACAGAAACATTCAGGGGAATAGAAGCTGGTTAACTCTGCTCCATGAATTTTTAAAAAATAAAACAGTTTCACAACTGCAAGCGACATTATAGTCTCAACAATGAGGTGATAACTTTGCTGTTTTAGTAAATAAAATAACAAGGTTCACTATTAAATACAGACACACACAGTTAATTGAAACTAACAATCTCTCTATCATTAATTCCTTATTATGAAAATAATTTTAGTACGTCCATTCAAAACACGAAGATCAACTATGTCGCAAAGTATAGCGATCACCAACAGAATCTTTTTGGGCGGGGTTACATTTAAACACAGATTTTGGATAACAGTCGTGTCTAAAGAGAATGTAATCAGGCGGGACAAAAAAAATGTGGATATGGTGAAAAGATCAGATCTGTGCATTAAGACTTGCAAGGTAAAAGAAGCCGCACTCGTCAATGGCAGGAAAACGTTTAGTCATAAATGACGTAAAATCTCATCAATAATAGGGAAAGAAGTAATTAGCTCGCTTCGCTATAGAGCAATTGACATAAAAACACTTACAGTGATATTGCATTTTATACTACTACACCATGATCTGTTGCAATGTGACATCTAAGCTTTAAAGAAAGATGAGGCGAAATCCCAAGTGTTGCTCACACACACACACTCACCACAGGACTGATGGTTGCTCTGTCAACACAGGTCTGAAGGATGGTGTGATGTGTCCAGAGACTGCGCGCTAATCAGCCCATGCAATGATAAACGTTCCACCCTGCACCATATATCACCAAAAAGCGACAACATATCACTCAGAAACACTACGCAACCGTGCAAGCCATATAGAGAGAGAGGCAGCAAAAATCACAAAGAGACAGATAGCACAAAATCTTACTTCCTCCAACAGACCTGTTTTCAATTACAATACACTATGGATGCAATATGCTGTTGACCTCTAATACACACAGATGAACGTTACAGCAACGCCATTCATCATCCGCTGAAACTGAGAAATACATAGCAACACATGATCCTATAAGGAATATGCATACAGCCTGCACAGGAAGGCAAATGCCTGCGAGCAAGACGGAGCAATATGACCGCCATCAAACTTTACGTTGTAACTTGTGAGGTCATGTTAAAAACTGCAGGGTAGGCAAATAGCATATTTTTCTACTTCCTTAATTTATACACTCCATCAGCCTCAAGGAAAAAGTAGGTTGCGCCCACCCATATAAAGCTCACTTTACTAACCTGGAAAGTAACTCAAGATGAATTGTAAAAGAAATGCAGGAGATGATAGTGTATTATTATTCTAAAGGACTGCAGCGGCAAGACGACACTAGGCTTTCATTTAGACTTATGACCCAAGCAGAATTTCCACGGCGCTTGCTTTAACAGATCTGTATTCATATTCTTCAAACATGTTCTTTTAATGGTACTTGCAAAGGAAAGCATAAAACTGGCACAAAAAAAAAATCTCATTGACTGTAGTGTGAAACCAAGCACTGCAGGGTACTAGAAATGCATAGAGACTTGAGGATGGGCTCTTTGGACTCTAGTCAATAGGCAACCACCAAAAAAAAAAACTTAGAACACCCTATAACCGCCAGAACACCCTATAAGAACAAAACACTCGAGCTGAATTGTGCGCCATTCACAATTTAATTGAGAATTTGCCCTTTTCAAATTCTAATTAACATCCATAATATCACAATTAAGTGCTAGATCATAGGCAGGTAGAAAGTCAAATGTTAAAACGATAGCCAGGTAGACAGTTAAAGCTATAAAATGATAGATAGAGGCCTGTTTTTTTTAGACAGGGCTTAGATTAAACCAGGATTAGGCCTTAGTTTAATTAGTTTAACTATTTAAATAAAATAAAAAACATTATTGGTGTGCATTTTGAGACTAAACAATGGCACTGATATGTTGTAAGAGATGCCAGTGAAAGTCGCTTTCAGTTAAAACGGCTCAAACATGCATTTTAGTCTAGGACTAAATATAACCAGGGATAAAATGTTGAAATGATAATCAATACGTAAAACATTAAAATAATAGATAAGTAGAAAGTTAAAGCTATAAAATGATAGATAGGTAGAAACGATAGAATGTTAAAGTGACAAAATTACAGATATACTATATATAACATAAAAGCGATAGATGGACGGACAGACAGACAGATAGAAGGATAGATAGATAGACACAGAACGTTATATAAAAGGATAGCCAGTCGCGGCTCTTCAGGGAGGCACAGCCTACCCAAAACTTTGAGGTAAAAATGTGAGAAGGATGTTAATAAAATTCCAAGTTATTGTGTAATGTAAACAATAAAGAAAGGCATAGAAGACTTTTGGTTACAAAAAAATAGCCAATCACCATTGAGTATTTCACTTTCAACAGTTGGAGTGTTGAGAAAAAAATACATAGCAGAAGAGGCTAGACTCCCTTGGTATATCAACCAATCATCGTTGAGAGGTATATTATGTTATATTCGTTTGAACTGCTACCGCTAATAATGTAACAACTACCTTGCTTATGGAGAGTTCAATCTATAGAATGTTAAACCAATAGATAGACAGCAAGACAAACAGACAGAACGTTAAAGTGATCAAAAGCAGACTGACAGTACATTAAACTGATCAAAAGAATGTGAAAGTGATTAAAAAAAGCCTCTTGTTGAGTATACATTTCCGCCGCATGCTAGGAGGACAGTTAACTTCTTGAGATGTGCACTCATTTCATCTTCAGCTGTGCATTTATAAAAGTAAAATACAAAAACAGCTGTAATTTTAAAACAAGCTTATATATGCTGAGAAATGTTGACAGAGGGAAAGCCTGTTATCCTCCCGTCCTGGTTCTGGGCTACGCACACAGCGCTACATCAAACACTTTCATCATATGAAAAACGGTTAAGGCCTAAACATATTAGATTCTCCTGCAGCTTTGAGAACGATATGATCTCCAATATAAAGATATAAACGACAAAGTGTGGTGAGCTTTCACAGTGGTACACTGCTGTCATCAATCCTGCTCCCTACACCAGACTCCTGATTGGCCGACTGTGAGGGTGCCCCAGTAAACAAGCGTTCCTATTGGCTGCAGGAATGTTCTTCATTAAAGATTCCGTGGACAGGAGGTGTGACCTTAAATGGGCTGCAGAGCATTCTTATGATAAATGAGTATGAAAATGTAAGTCCACCTTCCCCCCAATATTCCTTCTTCATAACAACATAGAAAAACAATGCAAGGAGGAAAATAGCTCACATATTTTGTATTAAATGTGGGTTATACACAAAGCTGAGTGTCATCTTAAAGGGATAGTTCCCCCAAAATGAAAACTCATCATTAACATTAATCTTTCTTTCTTCTGTGCAACACTAAAGAAGATATTTGGATTTAAATTTCATTGCACGGACAAAAACAGCAAGTCATACATGTATAAAACAACATGAAGGTGAATAAATAATGAAGTAAACTTAAAACTTAAACTCAAATTAAACATTGACATCCAGTTATAATTTAATAACATATAAAATGTATAATATTAATTCTGTTATTTTAAATCCAATTTAATGTTAATAATGTGGTAACTTGACAGTCTCATCAAATAAACAGTCCGAAATAAATCCAAATGCTTTATATTGAAAATAAGACCAACATATCGTGACCTGCACCTGACAACTTTAATAACTCCATAAACTTGATCTCTTTAATCAACAAGCCCTAAAAAGCTTGTAATAAGTGGACATGGCAGCAGTATGTACATATGAATTAAGCATTCAGTGTGTACAGTATGTATAGAAAATGTACATAATACTTGACACAGATTTCCAAATAATTTCGAGATGCCTTCACTGAAGGTCTCACTCTGAAGAGACTCACAATCCCTTGGGAAAGTGTAAATAACAGAATGTATCTGTGAGGTTTTGAGTGTCTCTGGAGGGAGGAAGTCACACCTGGAGGGTATTGAAGCTTTAGGAGAGGATGCTGCACTTGTGCCAGAAGACCGCAGGGGCATCGAGACCCCATGTGGTGCCATCTCCATTTCACAATCACTCCCACACACATTCACAGAGCTGGTGTTTTCTTGCATGTTCTACACTGTGTGAAGCACTGTAAGGGGCGGAAGATAAAACAGTAGGAGGAAATCCCATTCATTCCTGGTCTTGCACGAAACGCCACAGTCGGCAGGTTTCACGAATGCTTTGAAACACGTGTGAAATTTGTAACCGTGTTTAGAGGTGGCAATTAAACCTCAGTCGATGGTCAGTTAGTACTCACAAAACATGATTGTAGAAAAGTACATTTAGACATAAAAGGGAAATTTATGAAGCATATCAAGAACAGATCAGGTCACGTTTCAGAACGAAACCAAAAGAAAAAGAGATAAAAATCATATTTTATTATATTAATATTTTATTTTATTATGAGCATTTTATTATATTAAGACCCTAAGAATGTTACATATTTACAGATATAAAAAATAGTATTATTTTATACAAAATATATTTAAAAAACAGTATTTAGTAATTAAGTCATTTTTGGAAAACAACTAAATTTACTTAATAAATATTTTTTTAACTTTAAACTGCTCAATTTATAATCAAGTAGACACAGTACTATAGATACCATAGTGTAAAAAAAATACATAAATAATAAATCAATAATTGTCATAAAAAAACGTCTCGGTTACGTATGTAACCCTAGTTCCCTGATAGGGAACGAGACGCTGCGTCAAACGCTGCGGGAACGCCCCTGCGTTGTGCGTCATGAAGCACGTATGGAATCAGCCCAATGGAGAGATGAAACGTCATAGGCGGGTGACGTCATCGACCAGGAAACTATAAAGCACCCCAAAAACACAAGCGCATTAGCTTCTGATAGGCTTGAAGGAAGCGCTAACGGGAGTGCCGGGAGTATGGCGGAGCGACGCAGCGTCTCGTTCCCTATCAGGGAACTAGGGTTACATACGTAACCGAGACGTTCCCTTTCAAGGGAACTTCGAGCTGCGTCAAACGCTGCGGGAACGCGAATACCCACGTCGCCATAGGACCAAATGACCGTCATGTGAGACTAGCGCACAGAGGACGAGAGCACCTGTGCCCCAGGGGTAGAGCTTAAGTCTAGGTCATAGAACTTAATAAAAGTATGCGGTGAAGACCATCCAGCCGCATCACAAACATCACTCAGGGAAACCCCCGACAAAAGAGCTTTAGAAGCAGCCATACTCCTGGTAGAGTGAGCTCGGACAACCAAAGGTGAAGGCTGGCCAGCCGACTCATAAGCAAGTGAGATAGCCTCAACCACCCACTTGCTCATTCTCTGTTTAGACGCCGGACACCCTTTCCTGGGTGGCCCGAAACATACAAAAAGTTGTTCTGATTTCCTCCACAGGGCAGCTCTGTGGACATAAGCGTCTAATGCCCTAACAGGGCAGAGTGAATTAAGTTTCTCCTGGTCCGATGACATAAATGGAGGAGGACAGAAAGCCTGCAGAACCGTAGGTCTAACAATATTAGTAGGAACCTTAGGAACGTAACCTGGTCTAGGATGCAGAAAAGCTTTAACCATGCCAGGTGCAAATTCCAGGCACGAGGGTGAAACCGACAGAGCCTGCAAATCTCCGATTCTTTTTAGTGAAGAGATAGCAAGCAAAAAGATAGTCTTAAAAGTGAGAAACTTCTCGGGAACTTCTTCGATAGGTTCAAAAGGAGCTAGGGAAAGACCTTCTAATACAATGGCCAGATCCCAAGTCGGCACCCTCGTACGAACTGCTGGCCTCAGCCTCAAAGTGCCACGGAGGAAACGAGTTATAAGCGGGTGTCTCCCAAGAGAAACTCCACTGAAAGGGACGTGGTAAGCAGCTAGTGCCGCCACATACACCTTTAGTGTGGAGGGGGATAACCCTGTGGAGAAGCGCTCCTGCAGGAATTCCAGCACTGCACCCACTGGGCAGTTAACTGGGTCCTGCAGGTGTTCTCCACACCAAGAAGTGAAAAGTTTCCACTTCAAGGCATAAAGCTTCCTCGTGGATGGAGCTCTGGAGTTAAGAATGGTCTCAACAACCTCGGTTGAGAGACCGGAGTCTATGAGCTGGGCCCCCTCAGAGGCCAAGCCCACAGTTTCCACAATTCTGGGCGGGGGTGAAGTATCGTGCCCCCCGCCTGGGAGAGTAGATCCCTCCTGACCGGGAGCTCCAAAGGAGAACCGTCCAGGAGAGAAATCAGGTCCGCAAACCATACTCGGGCCGGCCAGAACGGGGCTACTAGTAGTAGACTGACCCCGTCCCGGCGGACCCTCTCCAGAACTCCTGGTAACAGAGCAATCGGGGGAAAGGCGTACAGACGTGACCTCGGCCACGGCTGCACCATAGCATCCAACCCCAGGGGGGCTGGAAGAGTGATGGAGAACCACCGATGACAATGAGTGGTCTCCTTGGAAGCGAATAGGTCCACCTCGGCGCGACCGAAACTCAACCAAAGGAGCTCCACCACCTCGGGGTGGAGTCTCCATTCCCCTGGCCTCGGCCCCTGCCTCGACAGGGAGTCTGCTACCACATTCAAATACCCAGGGAGATACATTGCTCTCAGAGATAGTAGCTTCCCTTGGGACCACAGGAGGATCTGACGGGCCAACTTGTAAAGCCGGCGAGACCGCAGGCCCCCCTGATGATTTATATAAGAGACCACCGACGTGTTGTCTGATTGAACTAACACATGATGGCCTCTCAGGTCTGTTAGGAAGTGTTTCAGAGCCTGAAACACAGCCAACATCTCTAGACAATTTATGTGCCACGAAAGATGATGATCCTGCCACAGACCTTGGGCTGGGCGACCACTCATGACCGCCCCCCACCCTGTGAGGGAAGCATCCGTCGTTAGCGTTATGCGACGACAAAGAGCCCCCAGCACAGGACCTTTGGATAGGAACCAAGTTTCTCTCCACATGACCAGAGCACGAAGGCAGCGCCGCGTGACTTTGAACGTGCGGAGCGGATTTCCCCTCGGGGAGAATCCCTTGGTCCTGAGCCACCACTGTAGCGGTCTCATGTACAACAGGCCGCAAGGTATAACGTTGGACGCTGCTGCCATCAGACCCAACAGTCTCTGAAACTGCTTGACAGTGAGTAGCTGGCCTAGCTTCACTTGTTTCACAGCTGAGAGAATCGAAGCGATGCGGGTCGGAGAGAGTCGCGCCCGCATCGATACCGAATCCCAAACGACACCCAGAAAAGTGGTCTTCTGGGAAGGAGATAATACACTTTTCTTTGCGTTCAGCCTCAACCCCAACTTTCTGATATGAGCGAGGACGACATCTCGATGCCGAACCGCCATCTGCTCGGTCTGAGCTAAAATCAACCAATCGTCGATGTAATTGAGAATACGAATGCCCTGAAGCCTCAGAGGCACTAGTGCTGCATCCATGCATTTCGTGAAAGTGCGGGGAGATAAAGCTAGGCCAAACGGAAGAACCCTGTACTGGTACGCCTCGCCCCCGAAGGCGAACCTCAGGAACTTCCTGTGTTGTGGAAGGATGGACACATGGAAGTATGCGTCCTTCAGATCTATCGTGACAAACCAGTCCTCGGACCTGATTTGAGACACGATCTGCTTGATAGTGAGCATCTTGAATTTTAGCTTCCCTACCGAGCGATTCAATATGCGCAGGTCTAAAATTGGACGCAACCCCCCATCCTTCTTTGGAACGATGAAATATCGGCTGTAATAACCTGACTCCAAACTGGGAGGAGGAACCCGTTCTATAGCCTCTTTTTGAAGGAGCGTTTTCACCTCTTGTTCCAATACCAGAGCCTGCTCGGGGCCCACCACTGTGTGCAGAACCCCTCTGAATTTTGGTGGACGACACCTGAACTGGATAGCATAACCCTTTTCTACTGTCTGCAGGACCCAATGAGATATTTTTGGAAGGCTTTTCCACTCTGCCAGAAATTCTACTAAGGGTACCAGCCTCTCGAGACTGGCCTCTGGTGTAACTTGAGCAGCAGACGCAGCGCCCTGTAACGGCGCACCGGCAGGGAACAACTGGTCTGACCGCTCTGAGACCCTCCTCAGAGGGAGCGAGCGTCCCTCGGGAAAGCGCTCGCTGGGATCGTCTGTGCCCCGGCATAAAGGCGGGGTTGGCAGAACGAGCCCCTGAGGGCACCGAGGAGGAATGGGCACCGTAAAAAGAGGTGAACACCTTTCCGCCTCGGTGGGGACCACCCTCAGCATCCTGAACGGCTTGGCGTCAGGACTTCTTCTTAGCCGAAGCCTTCTTAGCCAATATAACTGTCCTCAGATCAGTTCTACTGGGAGAAGGCTTCGGCTGAGAGTGTCGCGGCTGAGCCCACTGTCCAGCAGGGGGAGCACGAGACGCGACACTCTGCCTCTGCTGCGCTCTATGTGATGAGCTCGAAGACGGCCGGGGCTGCTCCCGCCCAGCAGCCCCAGGGACATGAACTTTAAGGGGAAGAAACTTTTTAAAAGCTGCAGTTTGTTTCTTTTCTTCTTGGAATTTATCGATAACTGAATTCACAGCATCACCAAACAACCCCATGGGAGAAAGAGGAGCATCTAAAAGAAAAGCTTTTTCTCTCTCTTTAATATTAGTCTGATTTAACCACAAATGTCTTTCTGCGGCCACCAGAGCTGCCATAGAACGACCCATTAATTTGGCCGATTCTCTGGTGGCACGCAGGGATAAATCAGCAGCCTGACGCAGTTCGCGAACTACGTCAGTACTGACCTCCTCACTCTCACTCATGTCCCTTAGCAGATCAGCCTGGTATGCCTGCAAGATTGACATAGTATGCAGACATGACGCAGCCTGACCTGCTGCCGAATATGCTTTACCCACCAAAGCCGAAGTGTTTCTTAAAGGCTTGGTGGGTAATGCCGGTGCCTTAAAAGATGATGCTGCTTCGGGGGAGAGATGGCTCGCAAGCGTCTCTTCCACACGAGGCAACGCACCATAACCATGAGCCTTGGCTCCCATAATATTAGCGTATGTTGAAGTCTGGGGACTAAACACTCTATATGACACCGGTTTTCTCCATGATCTCGACACCTCGGTGTGGAGATCATGGAAAAACGGCAGGCACCGGCGTGGAGGCTGCACACGTGACGGCAAAAATCTCTCATCCAACTTTGATTTAGAAACAGACTCCTGTCTAGTCACTGGCCATTCAATATTAAGTTTTTCAACAGCTCTTGTTAACACCTCCAAAAGCTCATCACTCTCAGGAGTGTGGGGTGGCGAATCCTCCACATCTCCCTCAACACTAACAACATCAAGTTCCTCAGAACTGGATAGCATTGGTGCCTCAGCCCGAGCGGAAGAAACCGCAGCGCGTGCTTCCGAACCCGGGACTGAGGCACTGGATCTCACAGGTGAAGGGAGAGATAAGGCAGAGCCCGTCTCAAACCCCGCTGTGAGATCCATCTGCGATCCCCACGATAAGCGCCGCCGCTCTGCCTCGGCAGAAGCGGGACCCGAACCGCGGGGAGCGCGCACCGAACCGCTCTCCTCAAAGAGCGACCGGCGGGAGCGGAGCGTCCTTAACGGCAAACGCTCGCAATGCTCACAGTCTGCTCCCTCGAGAGCAAACTGGGCATGCTGAACTCCCAAACAAACAACACAAAGATCATGTGTATCCCCGCTCGTTAAATAACGCGAGCAGGGAGGAACACACTTTCTAAACTGCTGTTCGTCCGCCATAATCTCTCAATATATATATATATAGGGATAAATTGTTTGTGTGGTGCAGGGTATGTAAGACAGACAATATCACACAGGGACAGATTCACATGTAGCGCGACTGAAAGCACAGAAGCTAATGCGCTTGTGTTTTTGGGGTGCTTTATAGTTTCCTGGTCGATGACGTCACCCGCCTATGACGTTTCATCTCTCCATTGGGCTGATTCCATACGTGCTTCATGACGCACAACGCAGGGGCGTTCCCGCAGCGTTTGACGCAGCTCGAAGTTCCCTTGAAAGGGAACCTTAATGTTCCTAATATTTGTATACTTTATTTAAAATGTCACTTTTTATTAGGCACAATAATATTTCGAAAATGTTCCATATCGTATCCTAATAGTGGACTTTATTTATAGTTCACTTTATTTTCAAATGTCGAATATTTTGCTATTAGGCATGTATTTTGCGTTTCGTGTAAAATGCGACCTGGAGTGTCTCCTAAAAGGAGCTGATCTTTTCTAAGAGGACTGAGTAAGAGATAAGTGCAGTAAAGATTGTGAGTTCATAGATTTACTTACAGTCCCATAAAAATGAAACAAATATTAGGAATAAAGAGAATGATGTCAGTAATATCAACATAAGCAGTCCAGTGGTTTGAAGAATATGACAAGATATGAAACATAATAGAAATTGTATAATCTAAACTACATAAAAGCCACTTTTCATCTACTTGTGTGGGCTGACTGTGACTGGCTTAAAGTTTCAGTCAAAGATACAGATAACATTTCAGTTAAGGTTTAGTTAACTATTGGATTACATTACATGCACCACACAAGATCATTTATGCCATATTTGAACTATCCTGAGCTAAACCTGCTTTAAAACTAATGATAATAATAACAAGAATGAGAAACACAGATTAGCCCTGACCACAGCAAAATCACATAGTTCGAAATGTAAATATTAATAAACGGAGCAATTCCAAGAAGGTCCTGGCATCATCAGTGCTCACGTTAGCAGCGACTGTGTTCAATAACTCAATATTTTCAATTTCAGCACTGACTGACAAATTACTCATCAAGAGAGAGCCAGAGAGGAGTGTAATAGTGTATACCGTGGTATCCAGTGATGTCCTGAGGTAACCTCTGTGGTTTGTGTGCCGTTACTGCATTTAGATGGAGCAGGATGTGTGTCTGCAGACACACTGACTCACTGAACCTCAGTGTGTAAGTGTGTTGAGGGCCTCTGTAATAAATCACGCACAGAGGAGCATTCCCACACTCCAGGATGTTACTTTTCAGAGATAATGTGTCTGTATCAGAGCAAATGTGTGTGTGGAGGAGAGAACGAGGGGACATATCGCTTTCAAAGATCAGTCTCAGATCGGCGAGCCTGAAGGTGACCTCCAAGCTCTAATAACCACACACACACTCTCAGTATCAGAGACTGTGGGGTCTGACAGCATCCTGTATATAATCACAACACAGCATGGCCTCAAGTGTCATGATTTTTTTTAAACAGTACATAAATAATATAAACATATACAGTATGTTCATGTGTGTTAATGCCTTAGAATTTGTATCTTGAAAGCAGCATAACAATCCTCTCACATCCATAAATGTTGTCTAGGTAGGCAGCTCATTAGGTTTTAGAACAGACCTACAGGGAGAGAGAAAGTTAACCTGTCTCTTATCTGTACAAATCATTTCCTTATCAACTGCTGAAATGGAGAGGAATTGGGTTCTCCCAGAAGACAAGAGCCTTACACACACACACTCACTCACTCACACACACACACTAACACACACACACACACACACACACACACACACACACACACACGAGCATGCACATTGCCAGTGAGATGAGTGTGTTTGAAATGGTTATATCCATGCACATGAATGGAAACTCAATGAGAGAGAAAATTGGTTGAAAAGCATGTTAGCATCAAGTTCACTGGCACTGGAAGATATGATATGACCATCCCTAACCGTGCAGATAAACATTCAGAACTAGACAAACTGTACAAACACACGTAACAGTTTTTTTTTTTTTACAAATTACAAGGTAATTAAGTCAAATTTATTTTCTAATGCAGCAATCTTCAACAATGCAATCAGATCAGAATGAAGCTCTCTGCAAAACATCTCCGTATGAATTTCTGTCACCTCTGATTATGACACAATCATTCACATGTCTCTTACAGGATGGGTGAGAACTCCTAACAGCCAATAAATTAACATAATTTTACATTCAATTACCAAGAACAATTTATAGCATTTACCAAGAGCATCCACCCCTTGATATCTCCATTATTTCTTCTCTCAGAGTGCAGAAAAAGCTTTGTCTAATTTTTAAAAGTCTTAGTTCGCCCCTATTAAAGCCAACAGAGACGCTGATCTACAACGGAGAGACAGACCCTTTAAGACACCACTCGGTTCCTTCTATCTTGATTAATATTTGATCAGCGGAACAGGCTGGTCCTGATGCTTATTGATCTCCACTATTACCGCACGGATATAATATCGATCAACATTTGCAGGCGACTGCAGACACCTTCTCTCCATCTTGGAAGTAACTATCATTTCAAAATCTCATCCGAGCTCTGGAAAATCCCAGTGAAGGATCAGAAAACACTGTGTTGAGATGAGACTCCAATTTTCCAATGTATTTTCCAATAATAACCTTGCCACTTGAAGTGAAGACTTCAAATGCGGCTCACCCAATTTAGAACTATCCGTTTTATAATAAAGCGTTCATCACGGAAAAATAACACGAGCGAATGTTAACCAATGCATCATGGAATCAATTTGGCCTTTAAAGCACCATTAAGGTCTGCGGTGGATTAAATCTAAGTGCATCAGAGCAGAGATAACATCTGTCATATGAGTTTTTAATTAAGCATTGTTTTCGGTTGTATTTGCAGCTAATGTTGTTGTGTGTTTGTACGGATCGAAAAACCAGGCTTCCCCTCATTCCTTATTCTGGTGTCTTTCTGCTGTGGAGGGCTATTAACGGTTAAGATTACAGCACTGCATCGTCCTTGAGCTCCCGGCAGGACAGACAGCCCCTCCTTTCTGTGCTAAGACAAGCACTTCTCAGCAAAGAAAATGGCCTGGATTAAGACAAGGACATGACAAACCTGTTCGGCAGATCACTGTGGCCAAAGCCCATTGTTAAAAACTCAGAAGAGGCGTTGAGAGAACAGAAAACTCATTTGAACCCTAACCTTGAAAGGGTTTTCTATTACAGACTTAAAGGTAATACAGGCTTGGGCCCTACCATGATCATGTAAACTGGTGTAAACTGCTCTGGAGATGGTGGGTGGGTGGTAAGGCTTCATTTCTCAAAGGTCTTTGAGTTCGACAGGGATGTCAGCATTAATAAAGCATACTAGCATTAGATTGAAAAGTGGTTGTTGAGAGCAAACATATACATGTGCTCTTGTTCTCCCTAAGCAACATCCCACGCATGCACACATATATCCCATATACAGCATACTCATAATCATGCATGCAGTCAATAAAACTAATCTCCAGTGACCACACAACAACACTAAGGTCACATGAATCCACACTATCTGAAAATAAGTTCTGTACATTTTCTGACTACAAAGATTATGAGGGGTGGATGATTTGCAAGGAGTCTATCTATCTATCTATCTATGGCCCTGTTTACATCTGGTGTTAAGATGCATTTTGGTTGATTGGATCAAAAGTAGACGAGGGAGACACATTCCCATTTACACCTGGTATTTTAATCCGTCTCTTTTGTGCACTTTCAACCATTTTTGTCCTGATTTCTTCAAGGGGTCTATGGACGGGTAAATATATGGGCTTTTTCAGATCTTTCAGTCTAATGGACGAAATAAGCTCACGCACTTAATGAACGTGAAAGGAGATCATGGGAAAAAAATACGAAGAGCATCAGATTTATTTTCTGCTCTGAAAGTCGCAAGACCAGCCAAATACTGTGAGTGTGTGTTAGAAATCAGGAATGGTGAGAAAACATTGAGCTTGGTACGTTTTTCGTCATCAAACCAAACTTGTGTCTTCAGTTTAAATCCCATCTGGCTAGTGCGATTCCCATAATGTTTACGCATTAGGTCAGTAGACGGAGAGTAGACGGCCTTTTGTGGCTGTTTGAACACATTCGACCACATGAGAGTTTACACTATGAAAGCAATCCGGTCGAATACGTTTTTGACTACCTCTGGAAGTGGTCAAAAGTGGAAAAGCTCAAAACGTTTTAAACCCCATTTACACTTGCAGGTGTAAACAGGGCCTATCTGTTACAGTAGACATGTTTCCATTACCCTTCAAATTGCGAAAATTGAAATTGCTAATTGAAAATACGCCCAATGGAAACATTTCCCAAAAATTTCCCAAAAACTGTCATATATCGCAAAAAAGTTTTTACGCTCGCATGAGGTGGTTTTTCAGGCAATTGGAAAAATAATATTTCACAAAACTGCAATGGAAATATGTTTTTGCGCATTTAAAGGTCAGCTGACGTAGATGTTTGGTATGTTTGGACAGAATACGAGACTGAGTTCTTTATTAAATTCATAAAAGACAAAAGAATTATAGGAATACTGGATTCTAAACATCAAAGAAATGCCACAATCAAGACCTCGAAGCAGATATGAGGGAGAAACACCCAGAAACACCTCATATGTGCCGCTCTCAAATATAAGGGTCTTTCCTTGCCATTAATGCTTGGATAACACACATACGTCTCCTTTGAATAATAATGGCCATAACAGGTGGATGGGATATACATAAACCTACCAACCTCTGTTGCCATGATTTTTGGAATGACTTATCGCGAGAGGAAAATAATGAAGTTTTAGTCGCATAACATCAGTTAATGGAAACGCCGTCATTTCGCATTAGTTTTTTTGTCGACATTTAGAAACTATAAAAAATTCAAAGCTAATTTGAAAAAAAATAATAAATTGTAAACAGTACTGAAATAACACAGCCCTGTAAGGCCTTCAAACTTTAAAGATTTCAACAAGGCTTTGTCAAACAAATATTTTATGTTTGTCTTTCTATATAAAATAATTTCTTTGAAATTCAATTAATTTGAATGCTACTATACATTCATCTTCAAACTGCAATTTGGCACCCTGTTTGCAATTCAATTGAATTCAAAAAACCAATCAAACCAGGCTTTGTTGGTACCATGATGCTGATCATCAACTTTCTCTGTCAACTCAAGCTTTGATCCTGAGTTTAGGAGTTTAGTTGTGACATCAGTAGCGAACAGCCAATCACATGTTGAGAAAGAGTGAAACTGATATTAATTTCTCGCGAGAGAAGCAGCAAAATATTAAATAAAAGTATTAAAATTGTCACGTTGCACACACGGGAAACAGAGAGATCCAATTTGCAGTATTTATTAGGGTAATCCAAAAACATAAATCCAGTCCAGGCAGGGGTCAAAACCAACGTAGCAATCCAAAAACATAAAACAATAAACAAACTAGCACAAAGCAGAACAGACCTCAAAAGTGACGTGATGAATAACAACGACTCCGTGACAAACACTAAAACAGACAGGGTATATATACACTCAAACTAACAAGGTGATGGGAAACAGCTGAGTGCAATGAACTGATGAGTGACAGACAGAATGCTGGGAAATGAAGTCAAACGTGAAAGACACCGTGAGAACGAGGACCTCTAGTGGCAACCCAGGGAACACAAACCAGACACTGTGACATAACCCCCCCTCTACGGAGCGGCTACCAGACGCTCCAAGACCCACAAAAAACAAACAAAACAAGAGGCCAGGAGGGAGGTGGAACGGTGGAGGATCAGGGGGAGGGATGGGGGGCCAGGTCCATGGAAGGGAACAGAAACAGGGGGTGATGGTTTAGCCGGCGGCCAGGGTGAAGCAGACGGTCCATCGGGCGGCCAGGGCGAAGCAGACAGTCCATCGGGCGGCCAGGGCGAAGCAGACAGTCCCTCGGGCGGCCAGGGCGAAGCAGACGACCCCTCGGGCGGCCAGGGCGGTGAAGACCCCTCGGGCGGCCAGGGCGGTGAAGACCCCTCGGGCGGCCAGGGCGGTGAAGACCCCTCGGGCGGCCAGGGCGGTGAAGACCCCTCGGGCGGCCAGGGCGGTGAAGACCCCTCGGGCGGCCAGGCCGGTGAAGACCCCTCGGGCGGCCAGGGCGGTGAAGACCCCTCGGGCGGCCAGGGCGGTGAAGACCCCTCGGGCGGCCAGGGCGGTGAAGACCCCCCGGGCGGCCAGGGCGGTGAAGACCCCTCGGGCGGCCAGGGCGGTGAAGACCAGGGCGAGGGCGACCATGGCACAGGAACAGCAACAGACACCGGCTCATAAACAAACACCGGCTCATGCACTGGAACAGGCACTGGCTTTGGAACAGACATTGGCTCCAGCTCTGGAACAGGCACTGGCTCTGCCTCCGGCTCTGGAACAGGCATTGGCTCTGCCTCCGGCTCTGGAACAGGCATTGGCTCTGCCTCCGGCTCTGGAACAGACACTGGCTCTGGAACAGGCACTGGCTCTGTCTCCGGCTCTGGAACAGGCACTGGCTCTGCCTCTGGAGCAACAGCCACCGGCTCAGGAACTGCAAACACCGACTCAGGAACAGTCACTAGAACAGAAATAACCACAAGGACAGACACAAACACAGAAACAAGCTCCGGCTCAGGAACAGACACTGGCTCCGGCTCAGGAACAGACACTGGCTCCGGCTCAGGAACAGACACTGGCTCCGGCTCAGGAACAGACACTGGCTCCGGCTCAGGAACAGACACTGGCTCCGGCTCAGGAACAGACACTGGCTCCGGCTCAGGAACAGACACCGGCTCCGGCTCAGGAACAGACACCGGCTCCGGCTCAGGAACAGACACCGGCTCCGGCTCAGGAACAGACACCGGCTCCGGCTCAGGAACAGACGGCTCCGGCTCAGGAACAGACACCGGCTCCGGCTCAGGAACAGACACCGGCTCCGGCTCAGGAACAGACACCGGCTCCGGCTCAGGAACAGACACCGGCTCCGGCTCTGGAACAGACACTGGCTCCGGCTCTGGAACAGACACTGGCTCCGGCTCCGGCTCTGGAACAGACACTGGCTCCGGCTCCGGCTCTGGAACAGACACTGGCTCCGGCTCCGGCTCTGGAACAGACACTGGCTCCGGCTCTGGAACAGACACTGGCTCCGGCTCTGGAACAGACACTGGCTCCGGCTCTGGAACAGACACTGGCTCCGGCTCAGGAACAGACACTGGCTCCGGCTCAGGAACAGACACTGGCTCTGGCACAGGAACGGCAGACACTAAAGGTCTGAAGGGCGTCTCCAGGATCCGAGCTAGACGCTCTAAATAGCCGATCAGTGCCCCTCCGGCCACGAGAATGGGCATCTCCCGATCTGTCTTTGACTGGGCAGACGTGGCTTGAGCCGTCTCTGTCTGGGCAGATGTGACCTGAATAGTCTCTGACTGGGCGGACGGGACGTGAGCAGTCTCTGACTGGGCAGACGGAGCGTGAACAGTCTTTGACTGGGCAGACGGAACGTGAACAGTCTCTGACTGGGCAGACGGAACGTGAACAGTCTCTGACTGGGCAGACGGAGCGGTCTCTGGCTGGGCAGATGGACTGTGTCTCTTCCTCCTCCTCCGTCCATGAGTGCGAGAGGGCGCTGGGCTGGACGGCGCCAGTGGTGAGAGCTCGAGGCTGGACGGCGCCAGCGGTGAGGGCTCGGGGCTGGACAAAACCAGCGGCGAAGATCCTGTGCTGGGCGGAACCAGCGCCGAAGATCTAGTGCTGGGCGGAACCAGCGCCGAGGATCTTGTGCTGGGCAGAACCAGCGGCGAGGATCTTGTGCTGGACGGAGCCCGCAGCGAGGATCCTGTGCAGGGCGGAACCAGCGGCGAGGATCTTATGCTGGGCCAGTCCGGCGGCTCCGGATCAGAAAAATCGCCAGGCGGAGGACGGTGTCGTGGAACTTGTCGACCACCTCCTCCCCTGCAACCTCCCCGAGTTCTGGAGAACTTCGCCAGACGAGTCCCCAGAAACGACTCACCATTTCTGATGGAAGATTTCGCTGAAGCCTTAGCCGCTGCGGCTTCCTCAGTCAGTTGGGCCCATAAGGCAAAACATTGATGAATGTTCATACGGGGGGGATTCTCTTCAACCCGCGAATTCCCCCTCTGCTGCCTCCTCTCCTTCTCGGCATTTGGGGAAGATCCACAAAAGTCCATACTGCTGGATCTATTTGTGGACGGAGTCGTTCTGTCACGTTGCACACACGGGAAACAGAGAGATCCAATTTGCAGTATTTATTAGGGTAATCCAAAAACATAAATCCAGTCCAGGCAGGGGTCAAAACCAACGTAGCAATCCAAAAACATAAAACAATAAACAAACTAGCACAAAGCAGAACAGACCTCAAAAGTGACGTGATGAATAACAACGACTCCGTGACAAACACTAAAACAGACAGGGTATATATACACTCAAACTAACAAGGTGATGGGAAACAGCTGAGTGCAATGAACTGATGAGTGACAGACAGAATGCTGGGAAATGAAGTCAAACGTGAAAGACACCGTGAGAACGAGGACCTCTAGTGGCAACCCAGGGAACACAAACCAGACACTGTGACAAAAATAGTAAGAATTTAAACAAATTTACACAGCAAGAAGAAAAAAGCTGTCTATGAAAGAGGACAACTAAAAGAAAAAGTATCGCTACTGTATATCAGTGCAAGTAAAAGTTCTGAAGTTATTTTATACAGCTGATAAAGGTATAGAGAGAATTGAACATTTAAGCTCACATGTAGTCATTTTATAGCTCCATCTATTGATGCTAAAGCGTATTTATATTACCTTTATATATTTATTCATTTAAACTGCGTAATAATAATTGATGAACTAAAATTGTACATGTGTGATTGACAAAGGGTATAATAATTACATAAATATCTAAATCATACAAATTTATTATTCTAAATAAGCATCACTAAAAACCAGACGATTTTGTCTGTAAAAATCATTTGCTATGTAGTGACCTTTAATTTGGAGTAGAAACAAGTGGGGGGTGACTTTATCGCATCAGACATGTGTGACTTTGCTCACAGCTGATTGGTCCAAGTTCGGTTTGCAACCTCTTACATAGAACATAACCTGCCCCGGACCAGGTTAGCCGTGGAGCGTAAGTTACTATGGCGATGAACACTGCTAAAACCAAACCACTTTTATGGTCCCAAAAACCCAGGGTTGACGCAAACTAAACTGAAACATAGCTGGCTAGCCACCTAAACCGGCCTCATGGTATAGGCCAGTGGGTTGTTGCTAGGGTATTGCCCAAAAGAATTATCAATTAGAAATGAATGCACTTGATCCCCAGTGGTAAACGAATGCGTTTGTTTGTGCATGTTATGACAAATTAGGCTAGATAATATCAAATCTGCAATTAATTAGAATCATTAGCATTCATCCCACCAGTATTCAAAACAAAATTTAGATGGAGGAGCAGATAAATTAACCCCATGAATCCAGAGAAACGCTCATTTATCCCTGAAAACAACAGTTACTGCAATTTGTAAATGTACAAAAGTTTAAGTATTCTGCTAATGCATTCAATAAACCATATGGTCAAGAAACCTGTGGACATGTTGGGCGGAAATCAAGGGTCTTCAGGCGACAGCGGCAATGGCGCTCATGGTTGTGTGATCAATATCAGCAGAATGTGAATATTGATTATGTGTGTGTTTTACGAGGAGGAGGGTTACAGGCCGTTGGGGGTTGGAGGTAATGAGAATAGAATGGAGCTCATGTGAAGGCAGTAAGGGGGTTACTGTAGCTAATTAATCCCCCGTGTGTTGTCTTTTGACTGCTCCATATGTGATACTTTCAGTTACTCGCTCTCGTCTGAGGAAATTCCATCAATTATGGGATTTGGGTGGGGGAGAAATCCCCAGGGAAAGGGATTCTGGGTGAAGCATGCCAGAAGAGATCACATATACACACACAGATGCTCTACAGGAGTAATGGACCGGATGAAAGAAGGTGAACAGGGAACACCTGCCAAGAGGCAACTGGAATTTGGATCAGGTTAGAGACTGGTTACAGGTGCTTTCTGAGGGAAAACTTAATCTCAAGCTCTGACTTCATGCAAAGCTCGCATGCAAGAATCTTGACCAATCTTCACAAAAGACAGCATGAATTGGTATTCACAATGCATTTACCTTCTTTACATATTTCAAAATGAAGAAACAAACTGAATATTAAGCAAAAAAATGTGTTTCAGCCATTCAAAAAAAAATTAACAACATTTTAAAATTACTCAGGATGTTTGAAAAAATTCAAGGCAATTTGAAAATATATATCGTTCAAAAGTTTGGGTTCAGTAAGATTAAAAAATATATATGAATGTTTATTGAGCAAAGATGCATTAAATTGATAAAATGTGACAGTAAAGACATTTATAATGATACAAAAGATTTTTTTTTTTCAAATAAATGCTGTTCTTATAATCATCAACAAAATCCTGAAAAAAGTGCATCACCCTTTCTACAAAAGTATTAAGGAGAAACACAACTGTTTTTAATATTGATAATAATACAAAGAGTAATGACTGTTGAAAATTCAGCCTTGCCATTATAAGAAAAAAAATATGTTTTATAATACACAAAACAGCTATTTATAATTTCCAATAATTTTGGATAATATATGAAATAATATAAAAAGGGCATTCTGCACCTTAGAATGTCAGAAATGGGTGACATGCAGCCAACTAAACAATGACAAAATCTGATTTTTTAAATGAACTATTCCTTTAACATATTCTTATATATAACATAACAGAGGGATTTTAATGGATTTACCCATAAATGCCTCTTTCTAGACGCAGGAATCAATGAGTGCCTTTCAAGCCTGTCTGCAACATGAGTATCTGGCCCACAGATACGACCTCTCAAGGTTCCCACTCCTTCACATTCACACAAATACACACTTCCACTTCAGCAGAGGTGCATTATAATGCTGCACGTCTCCCAGGTAGAACAGAGGCCAATGGGTGACGGGAAATCATTCAGTGATTCATTCCACCTCTTTCTCTGTAGATTACATGGTGGAGGGAGCTCACACAAACGGCTGTGATGGGGTGAACAGGGATGAAAACCAACATCTGAAATGTCTAGGAAAAGCAGAACAGAAAATTCTACAGATGGGTAGATGCTCATATCCAAAGCTTTGGAAAACACACCTAAGGCTGGTTTCTGTTTTAAAGAATACACTCAACAGATTGTTGAAGAAGGGAAAGCAGCTTCAAAAATAGTGTTAAATTAATTTTGTTAGGGAATATATGGCGAAACATAATTTGGGCTCTAAAGATGCTACAAAGCTATATGTCTAACCAAATTGTGTTCCAAATTTGAAGTTGACATCACAAAAAAATGTAGCCCGCTAAAAGGTTTTAAAGTACCATTTTCATGGCACCACAATGCTCAATTTCAAAATGTTTTTACAGGATGAATTTTGAGTGTTTAAGCTTTCGAATGATACCTAACTTTCCCTATAAATTTTAAGCATCTAGTTTTGAACAAGACAAGAGTGATAAATGATGCTATAAGTACCCAAGTAAACATCAAGAGAGATTTATGTTATTCCAGCATAAGATTCGATATATGTAACTACGCAGAAAATCTATAAGGATTTCATACAATGGAGAGAGAAAACCTGTAACCGCTTTTCCATTTGGATTGAAAAAGGCCAGCAAAGCATGTGCCATTGCTCATTGTCACCTCGGCAAACCCATTACCCAGCAGCCCTGAAGGAAACTGCGGTTCGACATTTTTTACACAACATGTCACATCGCGCACGGACACACGTACACACCGCCCTGACCTAGAGCAACAACTCCGGGTTTTCCGTGAAGTGCCTTTCCGTGTTCTCCTTCACCGCCTCCCCACCCCTCTTTGTCCATGTGCTTGTCTGTAGCTTTTCCGATTAGGATTCAGTACTTAAACCCGCTCTTCCAAACGGTGGCAGAAACGGGATTCTCCAGCTTCACACTCCAGGTTACACATGGCTAGATAGGGAAAAGACGCCTTTATCCTTCGTTATCGCTGAGAAAGCTCCCAGAGTGTAAAATTGAATTTTGATGAGATCATGTGCCGTGCCACAGCCGAGGGGAGAAATTAGGGAAGAGTTTGGGAAGTGGATGAGGGCTTAAAGGAGAATACTGAAGCAGGTACCGTATATCAGGACCGTCGCAGCCCCGTGCGCTAGAGACTGAAGATAACAGCCTCAAAAACAGCTTCCAGGGACTCTGGGAAGGCAGTCCATTCTCGTGCTGATGTAGAGAGAACTGTTAGCGGAGATCAGCAGGCGAGTCTCGCCTCGGGTGTGTTTGGGCGGATGTGCTGTGATGAATGACAGAATACATGGCTATTTGTCTCCGTGCACAAAATCTCATTTACCATTAACATTTTGTTTACCGGAGCCTGGATGCCAGTAACAAAGACCCTTTGAAAGGTCACACAATAAATTAAAATTGGGAAAAACACTCCTGCCTATACTATGACGGGAATTTCATAAGCCGATGAAACACCCCAGATATGCACAAAAATGTGTAATGTCTGTTAACCAACAGTCTATACACAGTATCTCTCAGAAAATCTACATGAATTACAGTGCCATCTTAAAGGGATTGCAATGTTTTTGCATATACAGATGGCATATAATAATCTGATTAATCCTGTAAGAACATGCATGGCTTGTCAAGTCCATTATGTGTCTCTCTCCAGTACCAAGTATGTCCAACTGATGGCTCAAATCCGTGGTTTATAGCAGCAGCACAGTGAGACCTTTGAAGGTTGTATCCAAGACGTCAGTGTAGTTTAATTAAAAGATGTAGATGAGACCTACAGATACAAGACTGGTCATGCTCAGCTTCAGCCTTCCAACTGGGCCTGACCACCTGTCCCTCCGTGAGGAAGAAGAGGGGACTGACAGATGGTGTCAGAGAGTCAGAAGCTGCTTTTTCCACTCTCCACCCTCACGTCACATTCAACGGCTCATCAGTGCCACCTGCCCTGACCGACAAAAACACTTTCCCCTCGCTGACATTGTTCATGGAGAATCCAACAGACCAGGATGAAAATAGGTTTGAAAATTCTGTTTGTCCTAACCTGATTGCAATTGCAAAAGTGATATTGATTTTATTAAAACTGTTCAGTAAACAAGAAGTTAATATTGAATCTTTTAAACAAAATATTGTCAGTATTGTCTGTTTTTGCTGACTAAAATGGTTTCAAGCAAATCCACAACAGAGCCGTTGTGCATCTACTAGGGATGCACCGATACCACTTTTTAAGGGTCGAGTACGAGTACCGATATTTTTTTCCTGGTACTCGCCGATACCGATACCGATGCCTGTTGTACTGGGGGGGTTCTCGTTTTATGTGGCAATTTTCTAAGAACAACACAATGAGACTAATGAACAAATCAGCATCTTTATTTTCAACAACTTAAATAAACCTAAAAAAATAAATAATTCTTATTGTGCTTATCACAAATTTTCAAAGCCCAAATTTCACAGTGTCCAATAACCTCCAAAGGGCAAAACCAAGGACATAATGAATGTAATTTTTACCTGCCTGTTACAAAGTTGTCAAAGTGCTAAAGAAATCACAGACAACAAGACAATCAAATTTGTCATAAGGTGCCAAAGAAATCACAGAACAAATGTTTAACATAACACTGAGTAACAATGTAATCACAGCCGAAAGTGTAAAGTGAAATATTAGAGTGTACTATTAAATCTAGCAACACTATAACTGCAGGAAGAGTGTTCATAAGAATTAAGAAATATAAGCTAAGGATATACGTGAGGTATCGGTCTTTGGTATCGGGGTATTTTTACGAGTACGAGTACAAGTACATGAGCTTGGTATCGGGCCCGATACCGATACTGGTATCGGTATCGGTGCATCCCTAGCATCTACAGTGCAAAAATGGGTTTTCTTGATACTGATTTAATTTGACTGGTACCAACCCTATGCGTCTTATTATTTTAATTGAATTTATTGATTAAATGTAAAAATTTCACATAAAAGATGATGCATATTATGTAAGAGGGAAAAATCACCCCTTATTGGAAAAGTTCAATTAACTGTACAGATATGATGAACAGGAAAATGTGAACCAGCAAAAATCTAAACAATTAATTAATTTAAGAAGCATTTGAGTTTAAAAAGCCTCAGATTTACTGAATCATCTTTTTTTTTTTTTTTTACCAAACTGCTGTTTTGCTCTCATTTCACTAAAATGAACAAGAATACTTTTAGAATAATTTTTTAATACTTTCACGCCAACTTTTCATTAGCTTAGATGTTGGACCTAACACTTATGTTCACAGTTACATCATTGAACTGACACGAATGAGACTCCTTTATTACAAATAAATGTTACACAATCAGTGTATTAATTGCTACCGGTTGATTAATCATTGGTGTTTTTGGTCAATTATAATGGTTTACCTAGTTTTTAAAATCAGGACCACGGACCACAGTTTGAGAATCAATGGTGTTATACATGATAATATCTTGTATTGTGCAGTACTTTAATATACTACAAAACAGCACTTAACCATACTAAATACTAAAGTATACTATACTGCACTTTGTTGCTTTAATACAATACTGTACAAAAATAATGCAAACAGCAAGCTAGGACAAAATAATCAGAAAAATATTCACACAAAATCCTGTTAAGACTAAAATCTGCTGCATGATGTTAAATTATACAATAGACTGTAGTATACTAAACAATGTTGTAATGTAACTGTATACAAAAATATACAAAAATACCATAGACATCGTTGCACTAGGCCTGTCACGATTATGAATTGTGTACCGACGATTAATTGTCATACAAATGATTGTGATTAACGACTTAATTCAGTTTTGCTCATCACAGTGCAAGTATGTTTTTATTGTGTGTTTTTCTTGGAATTGTATGTAATATAATATAATTTACTTCAAGGCTGTAAAAATTAATGTTTATATAACAAGTTAATATAATATAGTGCATTATAATATACTGTACTATAATATAATATAATGAACATAATATAATGATATGATATAATATAATATAATATAATATAATATAATATAATATAAAGTCTCATGTCTCATTAAACCCATAAGAAGGAAGATCTTTTAATACCTTTGTTGTTCTTAAGAACAGTGTTTTTTATTTTTTTTTATTCTTTACTGCTACCAGATTGTTACTATCTTCTTCACACCGGAAAAGCAGACACAATATCACACATTTGAAGGCATTTTTTTAACCGCTTAAATTTCCCTTATTTGGATGACAGGATGTAATTGAAATAAAAGTGAAACTGCACAATTATCGCAATCTTGTTATAATTGCAATAAGATCAAATAACCATGATCAGATTAATCCTTTATTGTGACAGGCCTACATTGCACTACAACCCAAATACTACAATATGATAATATACAGTGCGAACTATCATCATACTAAAGCATCAGTCAGAGACCGTATGTCTCCTCTCACATCTCTGCTGGCAGGGAGTAAGACCTTCCTCTATGGATGAAGAGTTCCACGCAGGAGTTATTGAGATGAATTGTCAAAGAGGTGCAAAGAAAGAGCGAAGCACACACTTCTCATCTCCAGTGGAGAAACTCTGGCAGGGTGAAGGGGAAGAAAACCTGATTACGGTGATAATGGCTGGCTGTAAATAAAGAGGCTGCGACAGTCATTTTTCAATGAGCTTTCCAGCCTCACTGATATTATGTTCAATTAGGCTCAGATATTTCTATCATGGGCCAGTGGAAAACGATCAATCAAGGCTGTCAGCAGTCTCTCTCTCTCGCTCGCTTTGCATCTCTGGGAAGAAAGCCAACATTACTAAATAAAGGTGCACACACAGAGATATACTGTTCAAAATGGCAATTACTGTCTTTGATGCAGTTTTAGCACTCCAGTTAAATCTGTAATAGTCAGAACATTACAGTAAGGAAAGAGATATGGCTTGCTCGGCATATCCCATGCAAAAGTAACAGGAAGTAAAAAGGCGATATGTCTAAAAAAAAAAAATTCAGGATAAATAATCAGCGGGGGAAATAGCACGATGATTGTTTTTGATTAATCGAAAGTAGCAGAAATCGTTATCAGGATTAAAATACAATTAATTGTACAGCCCTATAACCAAGGTCAATATACAAAGTAAATATTTTACAGATAACATTTTAATAATTTGTCAAAACAAAAGCAAATTACTTCATTTAGGAAAAAACGTAATATCCCGCTTTTTATCATATTTTTAAAAATTATAATATTCATATTTAAAGGTACACTGTGTAACTTTTTTTGTTCAAAATTAACTACATTTAAACAATGAGTTAATAAATTATTAATCCTTCTTCCAAAACATGTTAAAACAATTTGTCTTACCCTGATTCACTATGGTAATATTATAAGTGTTGGAGAAGGTTACTTTAAAAAGTAATTCATTACAATATTGCGTTACTCCCAAAAAAGTAACTAATTGCATTACTTTTTATGAAAAGTAACTTCTGAGTTACTTTTTCTCACCTGGGCTGGGCTTGCTTGTTTGTTTTTTATTAATAACAAAAAAAGTTTTATTTTTGGCAACTATTAAGGCCCTTTCATACTAAAAGTAAAATAATAAGCTTCAGGCTGAAGGAAATGCATATTTACGCCTGTACAGTAGAGGACGAAGCTCAAACAAACCTTTCATCTGTGCAGCCGTTCTGGATTAAAGAACAATAGGATACAGGATAAGGAAGTTCAACACTCTTATTTCTAAAGTAATTTTTGCTTATTAGTATGGTTGAATTAGATCATTGAAGGTCAGCAGCAAATACATTGGTTAATAAAGTGAGATTAAATACATAAAGTATATTTATGTAATTTAAAGGGACATTGTGTAGGAATTTCTCCCATCTAGCGGTAAAATTGTATTTTGCATTCAAACAAATTGTGCTCTCCAGCCTCTCGATTTTTCAAATGCGTTTTGCATCTACGGTAGCTGTTATGTACCAAAAAGCTATGACAGGGTTTCTTCTAATAGCACTTCGTCGAGTTTTCCTTCGGGTGAACAGGTTTGTTATTTCAAACAAACTGCAACTTGAAACAACAAACAAACGAATGTTACAGTATGAATAATAACAGTGCAATGCAGCCTTTTAAGGTTGCCGGGATAGTGACAAGCGCCTCTCACTGCTCTGCTCCTCCGTTTCTGCTGCTTTCAGTTACGTGACGCTGGCTCTGAACGAAAACGCGTTGTGGAAACGCGTTGGTCTAGTACTTTTTGACCCTCTCTGCTATTATATTTTTTCAAGATGGCGGAACTTCATGGAAGCCTCCGTGGACCTACCCGTCACATGTATTTAAAGATAATAAATTCTTCGTTTACGAGGATAAGTCAGATAATTGGCAGAGGTATTTGTACACCTTTGAGGACATATTTATGAATAAAAATATTGATTTTAAGATAATAAAATACCTAAAAAACTACACATTGTCCCTTTAATATAATTAATTATAAAAGTTTTGCGTAAAATTCTGAGATTGCATTTTTACTGTTTTTATTTATTTTGAGGAAAAATGAATGTTTTTGTGCAAGTGAAATGAGTAAATGCTTGTTCACATTTATTCTAGAACTAAAATAACCATCATGTTTACACAGTGCACACAACACCTCCTCACTTTATTTCTCTCAACATGAGAGCTGTCCGTCAATAAATGTGAAAAAGTAACTAGCGTTATTTGAAAAAGCTTAATAGCTTATTTAAGCTCTCTTAAAGTTTAGATATTTTGTTGTAAATTGAAAAAGTAATGCGTTACTTTACTACTTACTTGAAAAAAGTAATTGATTACGTAACTCAAGTTACTTGTAATGAGTTTCCCCAACACTGTTATAAGTGTTTATATTTTAGAACTAGCAGGATGATTTTCGCAGGAAACTGTGTACATATGTCGCTAGAGAAAAGTTGCTCCAGCTACATTGATGGTGTTGGAGTGGAATAAGTAAGTTGTCACAACGAACGAGAAAGGTTGCCAAGGAGACGCTAACTCTCCAATCTCCGGGAATCATAACCGTATTCATCCACACAGTGCTGAAGCACAACCAAAACAATCTTCTTCAAAATGCATGCAGTTTTGTTTTTTTAACCGGTGGAAGTGTACCTAATTACAAAAAAAACTGTATAAATGAGTTAAAAATACATATTTACATCTATGGAAATGAGATCATCATATTTGGGGTTATTTGGCATCAAAAAGATTGAAAACCCCATTAGATATCTCTTCACTGTAAAAAATTATTCCAAAGAGTATCAATATCAAAGAAATGGCAGTGTGGCCTTAATAAGTCGAAAACACATATGCACTTTAACACTTCACAAAATATGACTCAAAGTGAGGAAGATCAAAACAAACAGTCTTGTCAACAGCTCAGGCACAACACACACAGGTTTCTCATCCTCCTAATGAGAGCGATCTGATGGCCAAGATCACAGCCAAACAGTTTAATGTGCAATTAGTGTCACTCTACCATTCCTAATAGCACAGGGAATCTCTCCCAAGCATGATTCAGAAGAAAAACACATGCAACTTTTCAATCTGTCAAACTTTTGTCCTGTCCTATCTAGAACCTTAGTTCCTAAAAAGGAATATTTGCAAATTTGAACATTTATTCGTTCATCATTTTTTTCACCTGTTAACTGTCCTTAAATTTGTAATAAGCCGTATGATATTAAAGGAGAACTCCGGGCAATTTTTAAGTTAATCTTGATCGTTATACCTTTGTGAGTACTGTCTATAGAAAAAAAAAACTAACTGGATTGGTGATTGCAACACGGAGCTGTTCCCGCAAATGCCCAGAGCTCCCCCTCAGCTAAAACGGCAGTTATGGGGGCATATACATAAAGAGTGTCTTTGTGCCTCTTAACAGACACAAAATGCAATTAAAATGTCTGTCCAACATGAACAGGGCCCTTACATGTGAACAAGATGCGTTTAGCAACAACCATTGTTTAAATTTACCTAAATAGTGTTTTAGACGGCTAGCTGTAGTCTCGCGCTGAAGTCCCATGGGAACTCAGTTGTAGCCAAAGGTAAATAGTAGTGATGGGAAGTCCGGTTCTTGTCCGCGAACCAGTTCTTTCGGACAGTTCGTTTCAATGAACCGGTTCAAGAAATGGTTCGCTTTGTGCCGTTCCGAATTATGGCAACAGAATGCGAAAATAAAATAACTTATTTTCATCGTCTTCCTTTCCATGACCTCGAGATTCTGCATTTGTGTCTAGTTGTACTTCAACTTGATGCGCAAACTCCCATACAAGTACTACACGCTAAAGATTACCGCATTTGCAGCGAACACTTTGAGAAGGATGACTACACAGACACAACACAGCGGAGCCGGTTGAAGAAAAAAGCGATTCCATGGTGGAAGACGTGTGCAACCACTGTGGAGGTGATGTAAACTTTATTTATCCTTCCATTTAGGCGCTGTGTTGTGTCTGTGTAGTCATCCTTGTACGACACAAACGCGTACCATTTCTTCTTCACCTACACACTGCTATTTACCTTTGGCTACAACTGAGTTCCCATGGGAATTCAGCGCGAGACTACAGCTAGCCGTCTAAAACACTATTTAGGTGAATTTAAACAATGGCTAAGATGCTAAACGCATCTTGTTCACATGTAAGGGCCCTGTTCATTTTGGACGGACATTTCAATTGCATTTTGTGTCTGTTAAGAGGCACAAAGACACTCTTTATGTACATGCCCCCATAACTGCCGTTTTAGCTGAGGGGGAGCTCTGGGCATTTGCGGGAACAGCTCCGTGTTGCAATCACCAATCCGGTTAGTTTTTTTTCTTCTATAGACAGTACTCAAAAAGGTATAACGATCAAGATTAACTTAAAAATTGCCCGGAGTTCTCCTTTAAAGGGATAGTTCAATCAAAAATTAAATTCTGTAATTAATTACTCACCCTCATGTCGTTACAAACCCATAAGACTTTGGTTCATCTTCAGAACACAAATGAAGACATTTTTGATGAAAGCTGAGAGATTTCTGTCCCTCCGTCGACAGCTACGCAACTGACACTTTGATGCTTCAAAAAGTTCATAAAGAGATCGCAAAAATGATCCATATGAATTGAGCGGTTTAGTTTCAATATTTTTTTTGAAGAGAACATTTTTGTCCCCCGATTGCTGTCAATGTAGGGACCAAAATCTCTCAGATTTCAACAAAAAGATCTTCATTTGTGTTCCGAAGATGAACGAAAGTCTTACGGGTTAGGAACGACATGAGGGTGAATAAATGATGAAAGAATTTTCATTTTTGGGTGAACTATCCCTTTAAACAGAGTCATTAGGCAAAACTACTCAAAATAGTTTAGGAAAGATAAGCCCTTGCTGGCTCTAACAGTTTCCACTGTGTGTGGCCTCAACAAACACAGCCTTTGGTCTAGTGTACATTACTGACACAGTAGCCATGTCAACTAAAGAGGGGTTACAATTTTAAAAGTAGGCAAATTCAATATGATTAAATTTTGCTCTTTTATGCAAAAATTTGTGTAAAAATCATCCTTTTCATGTTAGCTCAGGAAAATCCGCTAGTTCACTTGCTTTGGTATGGACCAAATACAATGTTGATTGTTTTTGTTTGGTGTAGTTCGCTTTCACACTGCCCTTTTTGCAAGTGAACCAAAATTTGTAAACAAAACCACAAGTGTGCTAAGGTCATCCATTCTTAGGACAGAATTTCGAACCATACGAGAGTTCGCTGTGAACCGGACCGAGACCACTTCTTCAGCTGGGTCTCGGGACTTTAGTTTGGTCCGTACTTGAGTGCGATTGCTGTATTCCCACCTGCCCAAAAGATCCGCACCAAGTGGGGAACCGAACTTGAGTTCGATTCATTTGAACTAAACAAGACAGGTGTGAATACACCCTTAGTTTCAAAAGGGTCAGGTTATGAGTCAAAAAGCACAAAAAGTTTTCTGAGGACTGACTGTTTGTGAAATTAACCATAGCAAAAGGAAAGAGCTAAGGTTCTTCAGCAGTCAGATGGTCAAAAAGATGAACCTGAGAGTCTGAAAAATCTATAATTTAACAGATTTTTCCTTCTACTTTCTAAATTAAGAAATCAAAGTAAATGGAAAAAGAAAAAGGTAGGCAAGTACAAATAAATACAAGTATCACATGTTCTATAAGGGTAAAGTAAAAAAAAGGTTGGGGGGGCTAATATTATAATCACATTATAAGTACAATTATTTAAGTACAAGTACATTTTAACAACGTTTTCAAACAACATTTTCGTAACCACAAACGTAAATTTACAAGTTAGACAAAAGTTCTAAAGAGACGCTAGTAAAATCATTTTTATATGGTTACTTACCATTCACTCAAAGGAAATGCAAGGCCTTTTTTAAAGATTTATGGATTTCAATTGTATAGTAAATTCCATCAAATTTAATTAAATAATCCTACAAATTATTCATATTATGATTTTAGAGCTAAATGAAACATTTTGAATGAATCTTAATGGGACAAGAGAATGGACCATTTACTTTATGTGATTTGCATTCATAAATTTAAACATTTATAAAACAAAAAAATGTTTTCATGAATACGAATCACATAAACTAAAATGGTCCATTCCCTTGTTCCATCAAGATTTTTACAAATGTTTTATTAAGCATTTAAAAAAATCTTAAAATATGTAAGAATTTTTAAATTAATTTGATGGAATTTTACTATCCAAATGATAATTAAAAAAATGTAGTGTTCTTACAAAACTGCTTTTTGTCCTAAGGAACTGTATACTACAACAAAACACAAGTAGACAACTGTCTACTTATCCCTTCATTACAAATTTACAAATCACAAAAACATGATTGAACCCTTAAAATTACAGACTAAAAAGGTAAACCAAAATTGCACACAATACAATCAAGAGTAACCTTTTTTGGGACCAAAAAAAATCTTTTTCTGCCATAATGGACATTTAAAAGTAGCCAATAATTTAGACAAATAAATGCAGGGCTGCATAAGGCAGCGAAGCATCGAGAAAGAGATGAATGGAAATGCAATATCTAACCATTAAAATACCATTGTGTTTTTGCCGTGAGAATTGAAGAACAAATGCAGAACACACATTTGTTTCACCAAGCAAAACAAAGCAATGAAACATTCATGAGAATATATGAAGACGCCACTCAATATAAGCCACTATGCTTTTTCAATTATACCTATTTCATTAATGTATTTCATCCTCTTCATTGATTCACCCCTCCTGCTGTCAATGAATGGAGGACTGGAGTTCACTGGCTCTTTGTCATTACTAGGCCCTAATCTAAAATTCATAACTTCACATTGAAAAAAAGAATGTAAGCTTCACCTCAACGAGCAATTCCAGAATGAAGTGTATTACCTGTGACTCTCCCAGGAAAAGTGATTTGATGAAAACAAGTAATCAAAAAATCAGGGCCAATAGTAGTGAGAAAATCCAATTAACCAAAGCAGGAGCAGCTCTCTCAGGAAAATCTATATAACATGAGGTAATTGGGAAACACCTAGCGTCAGATCCAGGGAGACCCCTGTTATTCCACAAACAATGGATCATATATAGCAGGCGGATAGACCTTTTCAAAACCACTGGTTTCAATTAACAGAAACCATTGTATCGTGTCATGTTCATAGTACTGAACAAATTTCTGATTCATATCAGCCTTTGGATAACTTGAATATGCAATTGGTTATTTGATTTTTGGTCTTTATGCCAACAATCTTCTTGATGTAACGGTGTGTGTTCGACTCAGTGAAGGCGTAGTGTCCTGACAAGAGTTCATCATGCTGGAAAATTGGAAAACAGCAGCTGTGCTTTTTGCTACTTTAATTAATTCATGTTCTACTAGAATCCCAGGTGATCAATTTTGCATATCTAATCGAGTCAAACCAAAGAGGACGATGGAAAAAAGCCATCCACCACCAAGCATTTCAGTCAAATTAGTCTGTATACTTTAATAGTCCTTCAAGACTCTCCTTTAAGTCTGGGCGAGAAACCAAAATGCCCCTAAAGGATCCAGCTGGGCAACCAGGAAGCTCAAGCCTCATCTCTTCGCTTCATGCTAGGATTACCACCAAGCAAAACATGTCATACTTGGAGAGGCAAGCAAACGGGTATCCGTTTACATGTAAAATCAGATTCCCAAAGACGGAAGTGAAACATGGGCCTTGAGGAATCTCTAAGCCAATTAGCTCAGCTCTTGAGAGCACAATGCGCCTGATCTAAGGGGTGAAACTGAATCGGATCGGATGCAATGAACACTCAGGTTTGTGATGACTGCCCTAAAGTTATTGTGCATTAATAGATGTTTATAAGTTTAATTTATCATACAACTTGCATGGCTGGCAATCTGCACTGAGAGCCTTGGTAAACCAAGGATTTTGAATAAAACAAAGCAAATGACACTCCAAATTAACACCAAACCTCTAGCATCATTTTTCTGACACTTCACTGCTATAAAGCCTAAATTTTTCCACAAGCTTTGCGGTCAGCACATGCATTTGCAAGCAGTCATAAAGTAGACACACAAATCTCAACACAAGTCAATTAAGCGGCCATTGCACCTGGTGCTATGCTATTGGGCCATATGCCAAGGGACCTGCACGGCCTCAGCTGACCATAAATCACCGGATAATGTGCAGCATAGCCAAGGTGAAAGTGTTCCAAGTTTCCCCCTTAGCATTCAATAAAACTGTATTGCCTGGTTTCACAGACAAGGCTTAGATTAAGCCGGGATTGGGCCTTAGTTAAATAAGGACATTAAAGTAGCTTTTATGAACGTGCCTTTGAAAAAAACATTACTGGTGTGTATTCAAGAAAGCAAGGTTATCTTATCGTCAAACAAACACTGAACACTCGGTTGATTAAACCAAACCTTGCTTATTCAAGGTATGCTGGTTCCATAAACGTATCTGGGAGGAATTTCATCCAACCCAGAATATGTTAACGGTTAACACACCAGACATTCTCAAGAGAGCGACGAATCGACAAGTCGTCATGGAAACGGACGCTAAGAAAAAGCGCGCCATACTACTTCCTTCTTCTTTTGTTAAATGTAGATTTACATAGTGCATATCGCAAACTATTTGGTGGTTGTGCAATCATTTTTCAATCTTTTCGTTTAATAATATTTAATCACCATTAATTGAACTATAATGTTTGTTTGATGCTAATTATATTGATTAAGACTGATTAAACTAAATAACAGTCTGTGATTGCAAAGATAACATGGCTGTATAAGTTTATATTTTAGTCATTTTGCTTCCACATTGCTTGAAAGGTAAGATATACCGTATATCATATCACATATGTCTTTTATTATAAAAATACATTATAGTATAGAAAACGTCCTGTTGCAAAAATTAAAAAACATCTGAAATTAATTATATAGCTATATATTATAATAAAATTAACATTACCTTGTAACATTTACCCTGAACAGAGAAACAGAACATAAGCTGCTCTGGAGTAGGTTATGTTCAGAGAGTAAGTGCTATGGCTACTTACCCTAAAAGTTGAGGTTATTCGCTTACTACATTAAACATACCGGGTATGTCACATAACCTGCTTTCTGGAATAACCCCCATGTGTGCATCTTGAGACAAAACAATGTGACTGACATGTTTTTAGATATGCCACTCCAAGTTGCGTTCAGTTAAAACAACTCAAACATGCATTTTAGTCAAAGACTAGGCTTAAAGATTGTATGTGAAACCAGGAGTAAATGATTGAAATGCTGCAAACAGCACCTGAAGAATCAAATCCAGGCTCAATCCCAGTATCTGGAAGCTGAATTTACAAAAGCATATTAGGGGCATTTAGGAAAAGATCAGGCAGCTTTAAATGTAGGGAGTGGGATTTTTGCTCTCCTCGAAAAGTAAGATATGAGTATCCCAAATCAAAACACTCACCTTTTTCTGATCATCCAGACCATGAACTACCTGCTTCCGCTTTTGAGGCTGAGATGTAGACGCCTCAGCTCCCGACTCAGACATCTTCCTAAAACACTCCTTGAAGTATCCACGGCACTTCTTCAAATAAAAATCCAACACTCTCCGACCTGCTCCAGTGTTCCCGAATCCAAAGTCCCTATGCAACCAAGCTAATTCCCTTTGCCACACTAGTGTCCATTCATTCATGCGATTCATTGAGTCTGGGGCAGGACAGACGTGCGATCACACCATGGTGCATCCCTTCAGATGAAGCCCAGCACGGCTGCTCTGTGACAGGCATCGGGATGGGGGGAAGGGCCCCTGTGACCAGCAACCCCAACTTCATAATTACACATTTCGATGTTCACAAAGTCATTTTCCAGATGAGCTGAAATCTTTCAAATGACATAGTGTCATACTCTTGCAGCTTTACATCACAGTTGGTTCTTGTAAAATCCACCAAATCCAGAGATCCAGGTTATTTTGCTCCAGACTTGGTTTTCTTTACATAATCAGGTGCATGAGTGGCAGAAGAAAACAAAACAAAGCTAACTTAATTTTATTTTTATATAAAAAGAAAAAAGTGAGGGCAAAATAACTGTTAAACTTCAAGAGAATTTATTAAATGTTTTAACTAAATACAGTACAAGCAATTTGTCGTATTATTAGATGTCCACGTGCAAGTGCATTAGCCTATATTGTGTTCTGCGGAACAACGCGAGCTTCCAAACATTGACATTTATTTAATATAATTATATTATATCACAATTCATTTTAGGACATCCAATAAACAACAAACGTGTCAAGATAAACTTTCTGAACCTGGAATTGACATACTGGGCAAGTTGGATTTCGGGAACAATACGTAAGCCGCGACACACAAACAAATATTTATTTAAAGAATTGGTTTTAAAATACTTAAAAACATTATTCTGACTTATGACATTTTTTCACAATACATGCATATGGATTAAGGCTCTTAATCATATCTCTGCCATCAAGCAACCCCTCCTTCAGTTCACAGCGCTCGCATTTGTAGTCGAGATCCTTTCGTTTTTAAGTGATTCAATATAAAAATTTAACATTACACAAAAATTCAAACCGCGAAGCTTATAGATGAGGTTTGATTAAACATATTTTACACTATTGTCTACTTAATGACGATAGAACAGAAGATAAAAGAGACAACTCACCCCAAACAGGAGCACTGGGTGTCCGCTGAGGGATGCGGAGCAGCAGTGAGTGTGAGTGAGTGCACGCGGGACCAGCGCGCGCTAGAGCAAGCTTCAATCCATCACATTACGTCATTCCGCGCACACTAGGCTTTTCTCGTCGCTTCATACCGCTGAACGTCTCCATGGAAACGTCAACAGCGAATACGCACAGTGTCACCTAGCGGCAAACAAATGCAGTGTGTAGGTAGCGATATATCAATATAAATAATAGCATGATAATTCTAGATTGGTTTAATATTTAAAAGTTAGATTTCATACTGTTGACTGCGAAAAGAAAATGTTTAATTATATATGATAATATATATTAACAATAATAACAGATAATTATACTTACAACCAGAGCCTAAAACTAACTTTTTGCCCCACCTGCCAATGGCCGTTGACTTAAGAAAATGTACCGGCCATAAATATATTTTACCAGCTATGAAACTGTTTTTGCAAAAACCAGACGGTTATGACACCATAATTGTATATGCCAGTGAAAAAAAATCACAATTCTCTGTTCCAATTTCGATACCATGGCTAAAACCACAAGCCCACTGTAAATTTAGAACATTCAAGTAGACGGTCAGTAATAAAATAAGAACAAAAAATCAAATTTCAAACACAAATACATACAATATAACAAATATAAAAATTAAATAAACAGTGACTTTCAGGTTTTTTGGGTAGGTCTAACACAAGTTTTCGGTAAAGAATTTTAATAAAGTAAGCAAATGTAAAATAACATGGCATAGTCTTCCCTGTATGAATTAAACATCCTTATTAATTAATTCTTATTAAAGTTACAAAATGTTACAACATTCCACTCAAGTAGCACCACCAGTGTAATTTGTGTGTGTGTGTGTGTCTGTGTGTGGGCGTGTGTGTATGAATGAGACATCATTATTATTACTATTATTACTTTGGTTGGGTTTTTTTTTTTTTTTTTTTTTTAGTGAGACTTGTGCCCTGTGTGTTGTAATTTGTCCGGAATGTGTCTAAATAGTTTGTTCTGTTTGTCTTGTCTATTGTATCTTGTCTTGTGTGTAAAAAAGAAAAGAAAGGAAAAGGTGTTGTAGGTATAAAGTGAAGGGGAATGTGCATTGTGCTGTTGTTGTTGTTGTTGTTGTTTTTTGTTTTTTTCCCCCTATTGCACAGAGAATATTGTTTAGTATTGGTTAATATACTTGGATGGACACCAGGTGTCCAGGTTGTTTGTCTCTGTTTTTCTTTGTACTTGCAAAATAGAAAACAATTCTATAAAAAAAAATAAAGTTACAAAATGTATTCAATCAAGAGCAGTGATTTTTTCTTTGTTGTTTGATGAAACACAGACAGACAGCAGGAATATTATGTTGATGTCACATTAAGAGTGAATGTACGGATCTAATATACTGATACACATGCATTTACTTTATCAACTGTTTATAGACATAACCGACTATGTCTCCTAGGATACTTGCTATTTTTTTACATAATTTTTTTTTACATGAATTTGTCCGCTCAAGTGCAAGAAGAAGAAGCAGCTCAATTCAGTATTTGCAAGCTGTTTGAGACGCAGCTTTCTGGGCGCACGCAGCACGCAGATAACGAAATGAGCTCCCATTTGCGTATCCTTGCGCTTAAATTGTCATGGTTTAAACTTTCGTGACGATGCATTGTGGCCCGTAAAATGTCCAGAGTATCATTGTTTTTTTGTCAATGCATTGTTAGAATTCATAAAAATGTTACCGGCCAACTGGCGAGTAATAACATTTCACATACTCGCCAACACCGATTTTTACTCGCATTTGGCACTTGCCGAGTGTTCATTTTAGGCCCCGCTTACAACTGAAAGAAAATGTGTTTTGAAGAATTACAAATACAGCCAATAATTGAATAAACATAAAAATAAAACAAAAACAAAAAAAATAACTGCAAAACAGTGAATTAACAAATGAAAATATATAAAGTAAAGTTAAACAAACATATTAAAATGTTTACAAATAGAAACACATTTTGCAGTTTTTATTTTTCCAAACATATTATTGTTTTTAGGTAATGTTGAACTTCTGACTTTAAAAAATTAGAAGAAAAGTCTTATTTCCCCTAACAAGGAACAACTTGTTTCACTGAGTTTTTTACCCCCGTGACCTGCTGTCGCATAGACTACATATAGAGACTATGTGCTGTCGTAGTAGCAGCCGGAAGTCTGGGTTCCTCTAGCTGTGATTGGCGGAGAGGAGTGAGGAGGCGGGGCGGGGCGTAGCGCGCTGTGTGTCCAGTATCTAGGCGGGACAAATGGTCAGACTGATCAAATAAACTTTTTTACTCACTAGGAAACGGACACATACAACTTTTCCTCAGCTTTGCATCAAAGGCAGTTTGTTTCCTCTTTTTATTTGTTCACGGTTACTTTAATGTGACTTGGGTTAAGTGCCAGAAGTGTTGGATCCGATATTCTTGGAGACCTGGAACTGTAACGTTAAACGTTTGATATTTACAGTAACTGTAAAGTATTCCTACGGATTTATGGGCACGACCGATGCCGAGTAGTATGTGAGAGAGGTATATTTCTCTTTTTGGGTGAGTACCTTTTTATATTTTGTCATGTTTTTGTAGTTTTATTCTATGGTAACGTTAACGTTAGTTGGCTGTAAGCTTGTGGATACGTTTCAGGATTGTTTGGCTTAACTTTACCCTAACTAACATCCGTTTTAGTTACTAAAATTAATCGAAAACAATGTTTTGTTCTATAATGCGTACGGTAATTTCATTTTATTATATATTTACACGTCACACTGGAGGCTCTCTTGTTTTTTAACCCGCGCTAACTGACTGTGAAACCTCTAAGTTAGTTTTGTAGTGTTCTGAGCCAACATGACTACAATCTTGATGTAAACACGAACATATATATGTACATAATTCATTCCCGAGCGTTTATTATATACCTTTTTTTCTAATTGAAATGCAATATAACGTTACAGTAGATAAGTAAATGAGTTATTAGCTACCTATGCTAGCAACGTTAGTCGGGTAATTTAAAAAAACTCAGGAATATTAATAGTTTATCTAGACTGTTGAATTATTCAAAGCGCAAGACAATCGGGCAGCTAAACGATTTCTTTAGAGTTGTAGGAAAGTTAGTGACTTCCGGGCTAAGTATTTTGCAATCTGCTAGATTCCGCGCCAAGATTTCAAAAAGTGTGGAGGCGCGCGGGACGTGATGAAGTCCCGCCTCCTCGTGCCCTCTCATTGGCCGCTGTCAGTTGGGGGTGTGTTTTCGTTGAAGGTCTCCGTAGCCATTCGATGGAACGCTTGTCAGTTATTGCTAAGCGCAAAAAATCAACACTAATTTGAAATCAAAATACTTTTTTTGATTTATGCTCATTTATTCATATCTGTTAAATTTTTTAAATAAGTTTAAGCTGTGTTTGAGTTATACCCGAGACTGATCTTTACAATGTTGTCTCCAAGACTGTATAATGCTGTGAAGAAACGGTAGGATTGATTGTAATTTAAACTGTGTAAGTGAACGTTGATTATTGAAACATTGACCGTGTGTTCGTTTTTTTTAGGTGGAAAATGTCCAGTACATTATCAGAAGGTCAAAAAGTAACCAAGAAGCCTTTAAGAAGTCCATCGAAGGCAACATCAACAAATGACAAGGTCAGTTACAAGTATTTTAGTTTAACAAATGTCAACAAAATAGTGACTTGAAAAACCAGTACAAATTATGTTCATACTACATAAAATAAGCATTTTTTGAAAAATAAAAAAGTGCGATTATGATCATGATGACCTATTATGTTTTCTATGTAACAGGGTCATGTTTTTGTGGAACCACAAACACCACTAAAAAACTCAAATAAGGCTTCAGCATCTGAAGCTTCATCACTTGAGAGCCATAATAACATGGGGCCCCTGACCACACCTACTAAGGGCCTTGAGGCACCGTCTAGCGAGCCCTGGACACCCACCTCCAACCTGAAGATGCTTATAAGTGCGGCCAGTCCTGAGATTCGCAACCGCGAGAAAGAACAAGCAGCGGACAGTGGCGAATCGGAGAACTCACAGGTATCAGTAAAAGTCTGTGTGTATAACAGTACTCAGAGTCTCACTATTTGTTGCAGCTCTTCCTCTGTTTGCTAAAATGCTTTGATAATGATATGTGTGTTTTCCATTGTCGTGCCACACAGGAGCCTGAGCAAGGGGAAGAAGTAGAAAAGCTCCAGATAAGTCGTAAAGACAAAAGCCTAGGTTTGCTGTGTTACAAATTTCTTGCAAGGTACCCAAACTACCCCAATCCTGCTGTAAACAACAAAATCAGCCTCGACGATGTGGCAACAGAACTGAGTAAGTCACTCACTGATCAAACAGAACTACTTATTTCAGTCATCAATCATGTTTGTTTCATCAATCCTAATGGCTTCCATTCTCACTATCCTCCCAGGTGTGGAACGACGTCGTATTTACGACATCATGAATGTTCTCGAGAGCCTAAACATGGTCAGCCGGCTGGCCAAGAACTGCTACACGTGGCACGGCCGGGTGAAACTTGCGCAGACACTTGCCGTGCTGAAACGGGCTGGCAAAGAAAACCGCTATGAGCAACTGATGCACCAGATCCGTCAAAGGAACCTAGAGCGAGAAGAGAGAGAGTTCGACTTGGAGGGAGAGGAGAAGGAGAATGAAGAAATGTCCAGTTTTGATATGGATGGAGACTCTGGTCAAGCAGAGCTTTCAGGAACAGATCCTAAAGCAGGTAACCATGTCACAGCCTGACATTGGGTCTCATTTCATTATTTTGTATTTGTACAGTACACAGAGGAGAACTGTGTGTTCTTCTCATGAAAAACATCCACCTAATTCACAACACATACGTACGCACATAAATTTGTTCTAATGTTAAATATGGAGTAACGTATTTCCAGAAAATAAGTTAAACTTGACTATAAGTCTCTCCGGGTCAAAATTCCATTGTTGAGAGAAACAAAATACACAGATGGAGCTTTATTCAGAGAAACATTGCAGCTGCTATAATGCATTTTTTTTACTGTATATGATGTAATATATTTAAAGGTGTAGATTGTAAAAAATAAAATAAAAAGTACTGTTAAAGCAAAAATCTACTATAATATGTTTGCAGAGATTTAGGAAACATGCTAAGTTAATAAACTTGTTTCTCTGAAAAGCAATTCTAGCCAGTTCATTCAGCCAGTTATTCTACTTCGAGATGTTAGTTCTGTGTGGGAATTAGAGGGTGACACGGGAGTGGATTTTCAAACCTCTCCCATCCCACTCCCACAAAAAAAATTCCTGTCCCGTCCCAATCCCACGAAAAAACATCCAATCCTGTCCCAATCCCAGAATAATGACTCCTATTCCCTCCCACTCCCGTGTTGTGTTTTTTGACCAGAATCTGTCAGTTACAGTAAAATAAATACAGTTCAGATATGAGCATAGCACAGTTTGTTACTTTACTGAATTGAAAGAACAAAATTTAAACAACAACCAAATTTCCTTCTTGAACTAAATATTTCCTTCTTGAGATCGCCCTGAAATGTCGGTGAGCACAACTGATTGATCGTTTTCCGACAGTAGTCGTATCAGTGTGACTTTCATGTCTGACTCCATTTTGATTGTGATTTTCGCGGCAACACAGTGTATGAGGGAAGCTTCTCTTATATTATTGGTCGTTGGCATTGTATACAACTTGGTGCATGGAGATGGGGCAAATAGAATTTAGTTCAAAATTTAAATATAGGGTTTATTTATAGAAACTGTATATTTGTGTATAAAGTTGGGTATCATAGTTTTATTACGATTCCCGGTCCCGCCCACTCCCGCTGACATTTTTTCCTTTCCCGTCCCAATCCCGTGATATAGTGATTTTGTCTCCCATCTCGCGGGATTCCAGAAAAAATGTCAGCCTCTAGTGGGAGTGTCTGTTTTTGTTTTGGTCCGTGTGATTCCTCACACTGCCAATTTACCCAATTGTATTTCATCACACCTAATTTCCAGTGGGCAGAAAACACAGCATATTGAACCCAGCAAACAAACTAGGTCAGAGATTGCAGATTCAACCCGACCTAAGAAGCCTCAGCATTCATCTAAAAAGCTCTATGACCAGAGGCATATTAAAACTCATCATCTAACATCTCACAAGGCTCTCTGTTGTCAATTGCGTTCGTTCCTGTTGTGTGTTCTAAATCTGGCAGCCCACAAGAGCGTTGAGTCTTGAGGAGGAAGGGTCGGGAGAAACGTTAACCATTTCAACCGCTAGCTGTCAATTTTACATACTGCACATTTAAGATGAAATATATACGTCTAACATTTCATCTCACCCTTCGTGAATTTAGAAAGCATTTTAGTACCAAAGTAACAAAACAAATCATGATTCGTTCGTTAAAACGCTCGCACACAGATTTCAAACACAGATTCGTGCTATGCATACTCCGTGAATAAAACCTGTTGACTTTGCTTATCCCCTGCAGCTTCAGCGAATAGTCGAAAAGACAAATCTCTGAGAGTGATGAGTCAGAAATTCGTCATGTTGTTCCTGGTGTCCAGCCCTCCTGTGGTTAGTCTTGAAATAGCTGCCAAGATTCTCATCGGTGAAGATCACGTGGTGGATCAGGACAAAAACAAGTTCAAAAGTGAGTGCTGTTCTCATCGTACATATAAAATACACTCTGATCATTGTGATAGTGGAGGGCACTTATGTTTTCCGTTTCATTTGGTGGTTGAAAACAGATACAAATCTTTTAAAAAGTGCATAATCAAATGTCCTCCACCAATAAAAACTACTTTGAAGTACTCCAACAGAAAACTTTTTACGTGTTTTGGCCATTCATTTACATGACAACAGCTTTTTGGGGGCCTGTAAACGGGGTTCAAAGTGCACTTTTTTGAAGAAGATACTGCTATCATCTGTAAACTACAAAAAGTTGTATGTCATGCGTATTACGTGTTCAGTCTATAGGCGCATAATGTTTCTTTACGAAGTGACATCGTCAACTACAGGCCTGGCATGAATATTACAGCATTTTTTGTCGTTTTCGCAGATCTGTGCGAACAGGGGTCATTTTGACAATGGTATCATCCGTACACGGTGGAAAACGCTAAGGAAAAACTTACCGTTTTAGTACATCGTTGTCATGTAAACTTACCCTAAAACTCCTATCATTGTAGTGAAGATGGAACTGATAATTCCTTTTTCTGTTTGTAGCTAAGATCCGCAGACTTTATGACATTGCAAATGTTCTGAGCAGCCTAGAGCTGATAAAGAAAGTGCATGTGACTGAGGATAGAGGAAGAAAGCCTGCTTTCAGGTGGACTGGACCAGAAGACTTACCATCTCCAAAGGGTGAGGGAGACCTATCTGACTTGTTTATAATCTTATTCAGGCTTATGGTGTTTATGAAGTCATGTGCATGTTTTCACTTCTTATATCATTTATTGTTGTTGGTTATGTTTACAGATCTGGGGACCTCTACTACATCATCAGCATCACAGCCTCTGGAGTCTCGTTCCTCGGTTGATAACTGTGCTAAAAATCTCTTTTCCTCCCCCGGAACAAAGCGAGGTTTTACCCGCCACCATTCCTTAGTCAAGCTGGTTAAGAGCATACAGAGCGACCGCAGGAAAATAAACTCTGCACCTTCTAGTCCTGCTAAAATGACAGGTGAGCCATTATTGTAGTTTCATCGTAAGCAAGCAACTGACTGATCATCTTCTGTTTTCTGTGGGAATTTTCTACTTTCAGACTAAGGTCAGTCATTATTAATAGTAAAAGACTTGAGTTTGTCTTCCTCCTGCCTCCCAGCTTGAGATTGTCTCTTTGAAATCGAATCGAGAGAGAGATATATTAATACTTTTAGCAAGGATTCAGCTTTGCATTCATGTTAGTTCACAGTGCATTAATGTTACCAGATACAACTTTTTATCTTAAAAATGTATTAGTAAATGCTGAAATTAACATTAAATAAGATTAATAAATGCTGAAGAAATATTGTTCATTGTTAGTTCATGTTAACTACAGTAAAGTATTACCTTTTTATTTGTAAAATATAAGATAATATACTATTATTATTAGGGATGCACCGATATGAACATTTTGGCCGATACCGATAACCGATAATTCTTTACATTTGAAAGCCGATAACCGATATATTGGCCGATAAATCTAAATTAAAAAAATGTATATACTTTGATAGCCTGTATACATAAACAAAAGGCTCACCATTAAAAGCCTTGTCTCAAACACTTTTAACATAAATCAAACATATACAATACAGTACAGCCTAGTTTGAACCAGTGTAAGATTCCTTAACTTTTAAAATAAATTTTACACTCCTATGGGCAACTTTCTTTATTACAAAAATGGTAACACTTTATAATACGGTTTAATTTTGTTAGCATTAGTTAGCATGAACCAACAATTTTATAAGACATTTTTAAGAAAGTTGTATCTGTTAACATTAGTCAATGCATTGTGAACTAACATGAACACACACATTTTATTAACTACTATAACAAAGGCTATTGCTCTCTGTTAGTTAATGCATTAACAAAGGAGACCTTTTTGTAAAGTGTTATCAAAAAATCTATTGCCTAACAAAACATAAAATACCTAAATAATGCAAACAAGTCATTGGATAACATTGGGCTGCATATAAAGAAACAAAATGGATCAATAAAATGGAATCGCCTCTGTACGGACAATAAGGAAATTATTTTTATCAAACCATATCGTTGATGAAAATAATACGAGAACAAAATAATGGTAGTTATTAATTATAACACAATGTTTTTGAAAAAAATTAAACATTTTTAATAATACAGTGATAGTAAAAAATCTTTAATAGCTTAATTACTGTTTCAAATGACATTGCTGTGTGAGCTGCGCGCGCTGAAGCTGAAGAGAACGAACGTTAAACCAAAACGCTTTGCTAGAAGGTTAATCAACTCAACGGTTGCTGAAGAATGCAAACCCAAAGAATTTACAAATTTATTACAATAGTGAACACAATTATAATTATATGACAGTCCCAATCATAGGTTTTAATGTTTTGCATTGTTGTTCAATCTGCGCGTGCTTAAGCTGAAGAGAACGAGCACCGGGAAACTGAAGAACTTTTCTAGCTGGCTGTTTAAATCCACGAAACGCATCATATGTGAGATTAATCAGATATTTATTTTACATCAACTTTATATTACGACTTATCTGCACAAAATGACGTGAATGCACAATCAAACTTGTGCTGGTCACAATGTTGTAGTAATCCCTGTTCTGGACGCGCTATTCCCACAACAACGCGCTGAAACACGGCAACTAAACCCAGAGAATTCACAACGTTTTATTACAATAGTGTTCTCATTATAATGGCATGTATATGACAGTCCCAATTATAGTTAGGAATGTGCATTGCTGTTTGAGCTGCGCGCACGCTAAATAGGCTATAAAGATGATCACCGGCACAATGAAGCGCTACTGCATCGATCATTAACTCAACCAAACGCATCCTATATTAGATTAATAATATAGGATATTATATATAATATATATAATAATACAGATATATATACACAAAATAAACATATTACAACTTACAATGGCACAGAATGCTGCGAATGCTCAAGAGAACTTGACTATGCTTGTCATGAAGGCTTAACTCCATAGATGCGCTCTTTCCAAAACAACGCGCTCGTCGCGCTGAAACACTGGCGAACAAGAATTCACAACATTCTTTTACAGGCGTTTTTATTATAGTGTTATGAAGCCTATGTGACAGATTTGTGCTGCACATGTTGCACTGAACTGTATCTTCCTTTTCGAAGTGAATCCAATCATTCAGAACCATCATGGCGAACAGCGCGCATCTCTCAACTGAAGTAAATAATCTATTATCTATCGGCTTTGATATATCGGCCAAATTTTCTTATCGGATCGATAACATCAAAAAAGACCATTTATCGGCCGATATCGATATATGGTCGATATATCGTGCATCCCTAATTATTATCTTACAGAGTCAAATAATGTTCTGATAATGAACTAATGATCCATCTCTTGTCTAATAGGTGATTCTGCAAACAGTGAGTTCTACACAAACAAAATGGCCCATCTGGCTGCTATCTGCAAAAAGCAACTAGATGAACAATCGACGTAAGTAAACATAACTTATACTTCTTAGAACAGAAAAAAGACGGTGAACAACCAATTTCAGACATAACACCTATGGACTTGGGTTGCAGGGTCCATCATATTCAACCGAACAATGAGGTGACGGACGCTCTGAATGAAAGCCCTACACACTCATCTGAATCCTCGTCTTCTAGCAATCATCAGCCTTATGGGCCTTCAAGAATGCAGATCCCAGTTCTGCCCGCTGGGGCGATCTCATACCTTTCAACTAAGTGTTCCCCAATAATCCCGGTTCTGATTCCTCAGCACAAGGCAGGCAGGTCATATGCTGTTTACATGCACCCCACCTCTCTAAGACCACAGCCCACCAGCCTGGCGGTCCGTTCAATGACATTTGAGAGCCCAGGGAGTGCAAACGCAAAGACATCACCGGCTGACATGACTAACAGTAACCAGTCATCATCACACGGTAAAGAGCCGACAAGTCCCTCAACCCTTAAACGAGCATGTGGAGAAAAGAGCTTAGTGGGAAGTCCATCCAAACAGCAGCGGATAGAGCCAAAGGTGAGGTTACTTGATGAGTTCGCTAAAGAATATATAGATATAGAATATATTTTAAATGTTAACACACGAGAATGAACCTCATTGGTTCTTGCGGAATCTCAAACATGCTGCGTAACATGAGAATAAACCTCATTGGTTCCTGAGAACTTCTCGCACGTCAAGCGACCATACTTGAGTTCCGTTTATCACAACTGATGTGTGAGATAATGAATGTTTATATGTGAATAAAAGCCTAAATTCACTCGGTTCATATAAATTGATCGTGTCTCTTCAGAAATATTGGACTAAACAACTTGATTCAAATTGGTTAGTTTTATGATCTCTTTATGAACATTTTGAAGCGTCAAAGTGGTAGTTGCGTAGCTATCAATGGAGGGACAGAAAAATCTCAGATTTCATTAAAATATATTCATTTTTGTTTCGAAGATGAACGAAAGTCTTGCGGGTTTTGAACGACATTGGGTTGAAAATTTAATTTTAGATTTTTGGATCAACAATTAATTATTTCACTGTATTAAAAAGGTTTTTACCAAAATATTGCACTTCATTGCTGTTCACAGTGCATTAACTAATGATAACAGATACAACTTTTGATCTTAAAAATGTATTAGTAAATGCACTTTATTGCTGTGTTTTTATTTAAATGCTGTCCATATAAATAAATATGATTACATATTCTTCCTTCTATCTGTTTTTTTGTAACTAGCTTTTGCAGTCTGACCTTTTAAATTAACTGCATTTCTTGTGTGTTGTCACAAGTAATGACTTCTATACCAATTTTGTACTGAAATTTAAAAACAATTCATGATACCAGCATTTCCCTCTAGCATCTTGAATGCTGTTGAACGGATTCTTAAACATCTCTAATACACCATTGCGTTCACGTGCTCATCACGTTTCTCTGATTGGCCATTGTGTTCACACGCTCAACAGATATGTCTACGATTGGCTACAATGATCAACGATGACATATTTGACGCTCTTCATCTAATGCTTACACAGATACACAAGGGAGCGTTTGAAAGCAGGCGTCTATCAGCTGATCCGACTATCACCGGATATATTTGGAAACTGCTAATAGACGCCTCCTGCTTTCAAACGCTCCCGTGTGTATCTGTAAGCCCTCGTCGGAGACAACATGTTGTCTTTACAACCAGAACTGTTTAAGGATCCGTTCAACAGTGCTCAAAATGCTAGAGGGGAATGCTGGTATTGTCACATTTTTAAAATTGTAGTACTTTTGACAACACTATTTCTTGTACTGACGTTACATTTAGTAACCATTTCAACCTTCTGGTGTTTGTTTCCTATTAAGAGCGGTTCTCCAAAGCTGTGTGAGATTCTGCAAGCTCGTCTAAAGGCCCGTAGAGGGTCTTTTGTCTCCCACCGGCCTTCCCCGAGAGCCCTGCATCTGGAGTTCACCAAGCCCTGTGAGAACCAGCCTCCCTCATTACCCACCAGCACAGCACCTCTAGAGCACAGCGTGGAGACCTTCCTGGAGAAGGAGGAGAAGGTTCAGACCTCAGACAACGAGGCAGGACTGACCCCTGTTAGACCACCTCAGTCGCAGGCCCAGAAGATTCACTTTCAGGACATGGGGCTGCCATCTGGAGCCATGCATACAGAGGTGGGAATCACACATCTTCAAAAATGTAGGAATTATCCTAATTGTTTTAGGTGTGTTTTGCTTATTATTTTCATAAGAGTTACAATCTTGACCGTAATTTCTTTTGTTTGTATCAGACTTTGATCCCTGCAGGTTATTTGATTCCGATCCCTCAGCAGTCCATCCTCAACTTCAGAGATCCACAGTACTCCACTGGAGAAATCTCCAGAGCCTCCACACCAACATACAATATCTACCACACCCCAAACGCAGGTATGCTAGTACTCAAAATAAGTGCTTATCCAGATTCCAGTTATCAAAAATAGAATCAACATGGATTTTCAGTGCTCAAAAGGTGGAACCTAGATGAGATGGTTTGAGAATTCATACTGGCCCGAATTTGTCATATAGTCCAGAATGTTTCACAATAAACATCAGTGAGCATTAGACTACCCAGGTGAACTTGATTTCACAAAGAACAACATGTTACTGGATCAAGATCTTTGTTGATCCTGGAACAACAATATTCCAATCAGATTAAAAGTTTACAGTTTATGTTAGGTTTAGGCTTACAACCAGGGTTAGATGCTTCTACATCAGTGTTATTCATCTATCATTTCCCTCTGATTGTAGGGATAATCTATTGGTAGGGTTGGGTTTAGGGATAGGGTTAGACTAAATTTTGCGACAGGAATGTAGTTCCAGGATCAACAAAATATCCAGGAACATATCTTATTTGGCAAAATCACGGTGACCAACCAAGCCATATGAGCTGTATTCATACAGTCAAACTTGCATGTAATGAATTGAACAATCACTGATACAGCCATTCCCATTCTTTTCAGGTTCTAGACCCCATCTTCCTCAAGAAGTTACCCCCACCCGGCTCCCTCTCCACCGGATACCGCACATGTCCCCCTTTCTTTCCCAAGGCCATCGCATCCACAGTCCCAGTCCTGCTATTCTCAACTTCACACTGCAGAACCTGGGCCTTATCCCCGGCACCACCACACCAAACTCCACTCCTGAGGCGTCCAGCACACTTCCATCTCCGCACCCAGGGCTCCCTCACCAGGGCATGATCTTTGTAAAGCCCCTGTCTCCTGCCCGAGCTCTGCAGCCGGCCTCAATACACGGACAGCCCGTCACCCTCATCAGCATACCACAGGTACAACCACTGCAACGCAATCAAACTAATTGTAAGAGATTGTTATGTACAAGTCGGCAAGTTACTGTTGCAAAAAAAAAATGTTTTTAGATGATATAATGTAAATTAGAATTACCATATATTTTAACTATTCATAATATAATGAGTTACAATATTATAATCTACATTAAGCTAGATGGATAACTGTTGAAAACCTTTTTTTGCTTCTAATTAATACAAATTAAAAAAAAAACTTCCCAATATCAAATTGTGTTGTGCCTGTAGTATTTTCCTGTTTGAGGTCAGTAAGATTTTATTTTCCTCCAAATAAACAAATAATTTTGTTCAGCAAGGATGAATGAAAAATGTATGAAGGATGCTTTAAAGTGACAACTACAAAAGATTTTCATTTCTAATAAATGTTTTCATTTTTAATTTTCTAATCACCAAAAAATATATATTATTGTTTCCACATAAATATATTAAGCAGCACAGCTGTTTTCAACATTGATAATAAGAAAAGTTGAACATCAAATTAACATATAAAATGATCTTATTAGTATTATTTCTAATGGATTATTTGTGTGTGTGTGTGTGTGTGTGTGTGTGTGTGTGTGTGTGTGTGTGTGTGTGTGTGTGTGTGTGTGTGTGTGTGTGTGTGTGAACTATTGCTTATATATGTTTAGAATGTCATGGAAAATTGAGAAAAGATTTCATCTTTTTGTTAGTGTTTTAATTGTATTTTGTTTTTTTAATATTTAATCAATTATTAGCTTTTCGTTATTTGGGAACCCTGACGTAATATAATGTTTAATGCACTTCATGTTGTTGATAACAAGAATATTTTGTATCGATATGGTACAAGATATACTATTTGTTTTAAACAAGTCACATCAAAAGTAATCTACAAGCAATCAAAAAGTAATCAAATGTGTAACAATAGATTACAATACTAACTTCGATTTTAATAATGTAGTTGGTATTTAGTGCGGACTACAATTTGTAAGTAATCTACCCAGCACTGCGCTGAAGACTGGAGTAATAATGCTGAAAATTCAGTTTGCCATCACAAGTAAATGACCTTTCAAAATATATTCAATAGAAAACTTTTATTTTAAATTGTAATAATTTTTTTCACAATTTTACTTAGCCTGGGTTTTCCCATGCTGCCTTGCACGCGGCGCGATTTTATTCACGCTGCTAGGCAGCCTGGATTCCATGGACCAGATTTTCGCCTCAGCGAGGTCACCAATCACAGAACAGGGAGGGAGCAGCAAGACGATGATGTCGTCTATGCGACACACCCAAGCAGTTTGTTTATACCTATGGATCCAACATGGCAGCATACGCAAAGTTACCTTTCGATGCAGCCTTAGATATTGTTCCAAGTAGTTAAGTTAAATCTCTGACCCTTCTTCCTCGTCTAATTTCTGTCGCTCTACATACGTCATCTGGTACAATTGAAACGATTGGCTATGAGCTACGTACAGGCGCATTTTATAGACATTAGGAGCCCCCAATAAACGGCTCTGGGCATTCGTAAACCACGCCTCAAATACTAGAAAATGAACATGTGGTACCCAGACCCACGTCTCAATGAGATGAGGTCTGACGTTAGCCAGGATAGATTTTACTGGATTTCTGATCAAATAAATGCAGCCTTGCTGAGCATAAGCGACTTTTAAAAACATTACAAATCTTACCGACTTCAGTGTAATTTCCATATGAGTAACTTTGAGCCTTCCTTGGTTTGTGTGAATAGTTCTTTGTTGTTTAAGACAGTCATTTGAATATTTGCTCTCTCTCCTGCAGGCTTTAGTAACCACACCTAAAGGCGGCCAAGCCCTCCAGCAGAGTTTCTTTCACACACCCGTCTCCTTCCCTACTGTAACCAACAACACACTTCCCAAAAACTTCTACATCCCTCAGAGAAAGCTTGATGTGAGTCCAGAGGACACCTAAGACCTCCACACTTGCAGTTCTTATGCTGCTAAAAAAACACTGTTCTGTTTGAGCCATTGTGTGTGCTTGTTAGTTCTCTTTGAGTGTTTTTATGCTTTTGCCTATTTTATATGGTTACTTTACTGTAGGGTCTGCATTAACTACACATAAATCTGTGGTTCTTGGTGCTTTTCACTGCTGAAACCGAGGAAGGCTGGACAGCATGCAAACATGGTGCTACGCTTAAGGGTTTATTTGCAAAATGAAAGTATAATTCAGGTTGCTCTTTCTGAAATGCTGTAAATGTAGGGTTAAAAAAGTAAGAATGAAAAAAAAATGTCTAAATATTTGTATAAAATGAAATATAATTTCAGGGATTCTAGAAATTGCCAAAATTTGAAGATTTTGTTGCGAGTGGCATTGACTTAAAGTGTTAAAGTACAACAGTATATTGAATAGCCATAAATTGGCCATTGTGATATGTTGTATTGATATGGGAGAATGTTAGATTAAAGGTGTTATAAAGTATTGTAGATGTATTGTATTGTATTTTATGTTAATGAACTCTAGTAATATTACAATATGCACATCATTTATTTGAACTGCCTTTACAGTTGGATCTATATGTAATAAAGATAAATGAATGTGCTCTACTTTTGTGTTTACTTTATGTTAATTGTTTGTTGAAAAGAAGCCACGCCCCAAACACACGCTATTGGTTGAGCTGGAAAGAGATTGATGGATCTGAGCAGACAGTTCTCATGCTTTGAGTGAAATAATAAATCCTGACATAGTAATCAATGAGCATTAAATTAGGCTAAGAGAATGAACTTTAACATTTAAGAAAATCTTACACACTTGAGCTTTAAAACTAACCATTGTTAAACCATTTTCACAAAACAAAGCAGCATTGTTTCAAAGCAGCATTACAGAGAAAAAAATGTCAATGTTTATAGTATTTTATTATAATCATGCCTTATAGTCACATATAGCAGATTAGAGCTAGGCGATAAAATATAGTTAACATTTTGCACTGATACAAGCAATCAAGCAGTTGAGATAGTATATAGTATAGTATATATAGCCCTTCAGTAATATACTTCTGTGTACAACGCATGCCGATAGTTTGACATACTTGTATATCCACCTTTATAATATAAATCAAAGCCAATTACAAGCATATGACTTGAGTGAAGGATGCTTTTTTAAATTTAGTTTACGCATATTGTACACTTCACTGGTTTACCATATCACTGGAAAGCACACTGGGACTCGGAGTTGTAGCTAAACTCATCAGTAATTTAGTTCCCCAGTTACTATAACAATCCCTAAAGATATTTCACTAAAGATACGACCCCGGCAGGACTCGAACCTGCAATCTTCTGATTCGAAGTCAGACGCCTTATCCATTAGGCCACGAGGCCGGTTAGAGGAAGCGCTCCTCACATCAATACCATCTTTGATCTTTTCTGTTCTCTGACCAAACACTGCAAAAAAAAAAATCTTAAGCAGGAAGTTTAAGTAGACAAAAGAACATCCAGACAATATGCGCAGTGGAAAATGATGTGATCTATGAGCTTTAACAGCGGATGCCATTGAAAGCACGGTAATTTATCCTCAGTCTCGCTACCTGTCATGGCAGCGTGTTGTTTATTCTCGTTCAGTGATTACATAACCCAAAGCATTTTAGTCTCGTAATTAAAATCGTAATTTAAAAAAGCAGGTAACAAAATTTAATAATAACAACAATTAAAAAAAATGTTTACCATTAGCCAGTTTGATGCATTTTTAAGAAGCATTGATGTTAAGAGCAAAATTGAATTGGTTAAAGGGTAAACTAAACCCCTGGTCAAAGCCTGACTCCACCCACTGGCAATATTTGAAAAATGCTCGAAAAGTGGGCAGACCCCAGCGGAGATGGTAGGCTTGTTCGACTTGAACCGGCGCTGCGCAGACCGATCGGTTGATGACATCAAAGTACCGCGAGAGCGATTCAAAAGCATAAGGAGCCGTCTGCTCTCTAATCGCTCTCGCGGTACTTTGATGTCATCAACCGATCGGTCTGTGCAGCGCCGGTTCAAGTCGAACAAGCCTAGAGACGACGAACCGAGGGCGGGGCTGAGCGGGGGGGCGTGCACCTGAGACCCGCAGTGACAGCTGCTGTCAAACTAGCTAAAATGGAGTGACGCAAGTAGCTTTTTTTTTTTTTTTTTTTTTTTTTTTATTGAGAAAACGTTAAAGGGAAATACAGAGACATTTGAATCTTTGAATCAAACAAACAAAAAACAAAACAAAAAACAAAAAAAAAAATTCTGCATCTTATTTCACATATCAATCATCTTTCTAACACATTGAGTATCCTTTTCAACAGTTTTGATGTCTTTAGAGCTTTGCGGTTGTTTTGTATTGAAGTTAGAGAGTCATAAAACATCTTCAAATCAGTGGAAAATAGTCTAACATTTGGTATAGTGGATATACATTTTGCTTTATGTATATGATATTTTCCAAATAGAATGAGAAGTTTAATTATATTATTCATTTCCAATAAATCAGAGTTACAATCCATAAACAAGACCATTACCTCAGTTATTGTGACAAATTTATAAAATAACTCAAAAAGAAACCAAGAAACTTGGGACCAAAATAAATTAGTATAATTACAATTAAAAAATAAGTGTATTATAGTTTCATTTTCTTCATTACAGAAACTGCATAGTGGTGAAAACCCTTCTTTAAATTTACTAATAAAGTCATTACAAGGATAGTATCTGTTTATTATTTTAAAGTGAGTTTCTTTAACTTTATTAGGGAGTACATATTTATTTATATCAGACCACAAATTTTTAAAAACAAGAAAGTGGTAATCCTGCTTCCACTTCACCATTGCCTTAGGTGAAGAGCTTTTTTCTTTGGTTAAAATTCTTCTGATATATATATTATTAAATTTTTTATCTCGAATAGAAAGGCCCCCAACAGTCAGACTAGGAAGAAAACTTGGAGTTACAGGATTATAGATCTTTTCATTTTTTATAAGATAAAGTAGTTTCGGGGAGATACAACGAATAAGTTTAAAGTATTCTTTAGAAGATACATTTGTCCCAATATAATTAATAAATTCATTATAATTAAGTAGGTCACCTGATTGATTTATCAAATCTTTAACAAAAATTAAACCTTTGTTAAACCAATCGTTCCAAAAAATGGTTTTGTTTTTAAATAGTACATATTGATTATTCCAAATAACACAGGAATGGGGAGAGAAATTGTGTTTGTAAACTAATTTCCACGCATTCAAAGCTTGTTTATGAAAGTTGGACAACTTGATTGGGAGTTTAGTACATTTAAAATCACAAGCAAGTAGAAAATTAAGACCACCACATTTTTTGAAGATTAAATTGGGAATGAAAAACCATGGAAGGCTATTATCACAAAGACAATGCTTGATCCAATTAATTTTAAATATATTATTGATAGTGTCAAAGTCTAAAGCATTTAGTCCTCCTTCTGATACACTTCTAATTATGGTTTTCCTTTTAATATATTCTGTCTTACCTCTCCAAATAAATTTAAATAAGATTTTATCAACTGCAGCACACATTTTAGAATCTACATAAAGAGATAACGCTGGATATACAATTCTGGAGATGCCTTCAGCCTTTGATATCAACACACGACCTTGAATAGATAAATTTCTTTGGAGCCAACAGTTAAAAATATTTCTTGTTTTTTGTAATCTTTTCAAAAAATTTTCTGTTAGTCTCTCAGCATCTGATTTACTAATTACAATACCCAAGTATCTGACTAATTGTTTAACCTGTATTCCAGATATATATGAGTCTTCAAGTTGGTGTACAGCCATAATCTCACTCTTAGCCTGATTCACAGTTAGACCTGAGGCATCAGAGAACAATTTAAGTGCCTCCAAAATAACAGGGACCTGATCTTTGTTTTTCAAAAATAAACAAGTGTCATCAGCGAGTTGACTAATAGTTAAAGTGAAATCTCCTATCTCAATACCTTTGATTTGAGAGCAATGCAGAGTGTAAAGATTCAAAGTTTCGGCTACTAATAAAAATAAAAATGGGGAAATAGGACATCCCTGTCTAATGCCTCTTTGGATACCAAAACGAGCAGACGTACCATTAGATAAAGAAACACTACTTGAAATATTTTTGTAAAGTGTGTGCATCATATTTGTAAAAGTTGGGCCAAAACCAAAATAATTAAGAGCTTGATACATGAAATTGTGCTCTACTGTATCGAAAGCCTTACAAAAATCTAAAAATAAAATAAGAGCTTCCTCATTGACCAAATCTGAATAATCTAAGAGGTCTAAGATCAGTCTAATATTGTTTGAAATACTTCTTCCTTTCATAAATCCAGACTGTGTGACAGATATGATTTCCTCCAAACATGGTTTTAACCTATTGGCGTATAGAGATGCTAACAATTTGTAGTCCGAGTTGAGCAGTGTGATTGGGCGCCAATTATCTAAATGCAAGACGTCTTTATTTGGTTTTGGAACTAGTGTTATTACTCCCTGTTTCATAGATTCTGTAAGTTCTCCATTTGCTGCACATTCATTGAACACATTCAAAATAAACTCTCTAATTTCTTCCCAAAAACATCTGTAAAACTCAAACGGTAAACCATCGGGTCCTGGGCTTTTGTTAAATGGTGTTTTTTTGATGATATCATCTAATTCTTTCAATGACATCTCCTCTTCACAAAGGTTTTTGCTGTTTATAACGCAAGTAGCTTTGCAACCTCTATGTTTGCAACAGAGCGGTCATTTGAAGTCGAGAACTTTTCTCCCCCACCTTCACCTGAAGTGGAGGAGGGTGAATTGTCTGTGGACACCAGCTCAAACTGCGGCCTTCACTCAAGCATCGCGATCGGCGTCCGATTATTCTTATATTCAGTCATTTTGAGGTAATTTTTTCCAGGATTATTATTACTATTACGATCATTATATTTTACTGCTATGTGAAAAAAATAATCAGCAAATCGCGCCGGCGCGTTTGTCGACGCCAGATGATTAACTTTAGCCTAATAAGAAGGAACATAAATTGTGATTAAAAATAAATGCTCACTCACATCATGACGCCGCTGCAGTGGTGGAGTTCATGCAGGAAGGGCAGCGTTTGGCAGCGCGAGCTGTGTGGAGAAGCCCATTTCCACCTCCATTGCGTTGGAGAAGCAATCCCACGTAAAATGCAGGTTGCACACTGGAGCGATAGACGAGATTAACTACCTAGGCTACACGAAATAATCTAAATAACTATATAAATGCTATGCTAATATATAAATATATATATATCCGTTTTCAATACTCGTAATTCCAACTCCTGACTCGCTACAGTAGTTTTGACGGAACCAGATGCTTTTATACCAGGGGCTGCCAAGGGCGTGGTGAGCTCGCACCAAGGGCGTGACAGAGTGACGTCAGAGAGTATTCTACGTCAGAGAGTACCCCTACTGAGCTTTCCGTTTCCGTTTAACCTGAAGAGTGCAGCACTCAGACGTTTTTGCACCATATATTTGAAAAGTAAAACACTTTATACCCAAATGTCAAAAAATGTACTCGAATCAATGAACAGCATTTATGAAGCTCCATTCTAACAGATAAGTAACTAAAAAAGTAGGTTTAGTGTTTAGTTACTCTTTAACTAAAAAAAGTTGTTTTAGTGTTTAGTTACCCTTTAACATAGGGTTATCTTTAGGCAAATTCATTTGTACTAATAAGCCCAGCTAACAGGGCATGTTGTTCAAAGTCATCGGTCTTTTTATAATGTTCTAAAAAGCACCAAAAAGTTAGGATATTTAAACATCATAAATGTAACGTTTTTCTGTAACATTTTCGTCTGTTTTTGTTGTTGTCACTACCTTGGGTTGAGTGGGGGAAACGCCCACCTTAAGGACTGTGCAACAAACAAACAAAAATCCGTGAAACAAAAAGTTGGGTCCAGAAGGTATCCTGGTTTGCAGTGACAATGACATCAATTATAAACCAAGGGTGAAAAAATGTCCAGAGTTTTCATGTTATTATTATTTTTGTCAAATAGGTAAAATTAAAAGTTAAGTTAAAACAACGATAGATAAATATGAATATTCATTAATAAACCATGCTGAAAATCAGCCTATTTGAAAAATGTTGTTAGTTGATGCTAACTGGGATTCCCCCCTTCCATATGTAAAGCGCTTTGAGTACCCAGAAAAGCACTAGCCTATTATAAATGTAACAAATTATTAGTATTATTAGTGGGAAGTGATGTCCCCTGGGGGTATTTTACCCCAGCTGGGGTTGTTTTAAACCACAGACTAGGTTTGATTTTTTTTTTGTGTCATTCTAAAACAGAATTATATTTTCCATATTCTTATATATAACTATATGTTCTGCAAAGCAACGCTTTTTTTCATACTGCTGAAAATGAGATAACTTACCGTGAAATCTGTTTTCTCTCAGGTATGTCGGCAGTGTAAGCTTCACAGTGAATACTTCTGCATCACTCTTGTCAGCTTAGTGCATAGCAACAACAAAAACGTATCATGACTTAATCTATTGGTTATTTTGGGGAAAACTGTAGGGGGGCATTTTACACCAAGGAGGCGTTTTCCCCCACATACCCTACTACTTCTTTTCAGATTGTTCAGAGAACATTTAACAGTAACTTCCTCATAATCAGTGCTAAATGATAAATATACAAAACGTTCCAGGAGTGGTCTGGTTAACTTTTTTTCAGGGGTGTCAGGTAAGACCCAGTGATTTTATTGGGGTAGCAAAAAAAAAAAATCCTGCTTCAGATCTAGAGAAAATCACTTAACATGCATCTATCTACAAGTGTAAACAGAACAAAACGGTGAAGTGAGAACTTAGTTCAGCTTGAGTGTGTATGTGGCCTGTGTGCCAGTGCTATAGTTCTTTGAACAGAGAAAAGTCAGCTGTTAAAGCCATTAAAATGCTTTTGCAACAGGGGTGGCCAAGCTTCAGTCCGAGGTGGCACTGGCATAGGCACCACAAACCATAGGCTACCACCCCCCCCCCCCCCCCCCCGCACACACACACACACACACACACACACATAACCAAGAAATGCAATGCACTGAATCAGATACTCCGTCTTAGAAGTATCATAGAAATGATGCTAGTCAAGGACAGACTTTCCTTTTATAGGCTATATAATCATCCAAAACTTGAATTAATATTAAAGAGAATATGACGGAAGTCATTTGTCATCATCAGTTTTAATATTCAGCCATACAGACAGATTCAATGTATTTATGGAGACGAACACCCAAGCCTTTAAATTGGGGAACAAATGTTGTGGTGTTTGTAGAATATTTGCGCTCAGGACTGGAGACCATGCAGTTACATTGCATTTGTGTATTGTCAGCTGTTAATTTAGGAGGAGGATGGACTAATCTGAATGTCAGCACACCCTTTGGTCCTCTTGAAATGATGAGTGTGTGTTCGGAGGGAGTGACGCCCAGTAGCCTATATAAAGACCGACCATAGAGGGCCAGAAATGGACATCATCAGGGACAGAGGAGAACACATCATTTCCAGGAAAAAAAAGATTGTGTAAGTAGAATTTGAACATTTATATTGTAATGTCTGACCATGACACATAATTTGTGCTGTACTGACAATGTAGGGGTGAACTCATGTTAAATGGGACACTTTTTGCCATTGGGATGACTGGGGAAAAGTGTCCCAATCAACCTGGATTGATATTTATTTAAATAAATAAAAGCCTGCGTGTGAAGTGATTCTACAAGAATTCATCAAGTTTAAATTGATTTGATTATTATTACACAATCGCTTAGCAGATAACAATAGAAGCCTACATTTATATAGTTAGAAAGATCATGAAACAAATGTATTTTAAAGTACATTAATTCATTATTTGATATGCATCGTATAATGACTTTCTTAACAAGTGTTACTGATTAATATTTTGGTCTTAAAGTATCCCTGGTGTTTTCTCTCCTACAAAGCAGAGAGATCCAATTATGTTTTGATTTAGAAATACATACAAAATAATAAGAATGTGAATATATAATTTAAAAATAAATGACATTTATTCTTTTTAGTATTCCTTTAGCCACACAAAGCAGGCACTTCTTTTAATCTGGCAGTGCCATTAGTAAAAGACCTATTTCTGGACTCTTATCGTTGCATTCCACACTAGTGAGGTGATATTCTGCCTGCTTAAAGAGACGAGATAGAGACTAAATGACATATTCCTTTGAGATAGGATCCATCTATTTTTATATCTGACCTATCACATATCACATAAATGAAGGTAGTCAATTTTTTTCCTTGTTTTCAAAAAATTGTGATACATTTTCACAGTTAGTAAACTGATTGTAACACTCATCCCTTTAAGTCGATGTTTTTTTGGCAGTTTTGGTTGATTGTCTCTCTTTACATCCCTGTAAATGTCAGAATCTTTGCCAGATACGAGGATGCCAAACTGGGGAGGAGGAGCCAAATGTTCGGCCTGTGAGAAGACGGTTTACCATGCTGAGGAGATCCAGTGCAACAGCCGGAGCTTCCACAAAACCTGCTTCATTTGCAGTAAGTCCTCAATACAATTCAGGTATTAATTGTTACTCTTACTTACTAAAGTAAAAATTAAAGGTATATTAGATATCAGAATCAAAAAGTTTAAGTTCAGGGGGAGTTAAAGTCAGCATGAAATGGAAGTCATGATTGTCTTGTCTTCCCTAGTGTGACATATATCGTAAAACGGCTTCTCAAACAAGAAAAATGTAGGGCGGGACTTGATTTTGTCCATCAAGAATTGATTGGATGGTTGTGGTTTGCCATTGGTCGATCTCTTGTGAACGACAGGTTGCCCCGCCCTCGTGTCAGTAAACACATCATCAGAGAAGTCGCTACAAGAGGGAAGGGAAGTTATTTCGATTAAAGATTATGAGGGTACCTGAAATAATGATATGCACGGATAAATCACACTAAAATATTCCATAACAAAACATTTTGGTTTCATGGATGACTAAGATTTTCCTTGTTGGTTTAAGTCATTTTGAAATTACAGGTGTGTCATACAGGTAAGCAGGTAAAAATGTAATAATAACAAAGATATTTACCACAGCAATTTTAGCCAGTTATTGAATTTTAAAAAGCACAGATATTTTAGAGCAAAATAAGGATAATAGGATAGATGACTGAAAATGCAATTTTTTCACTATAGATCAAAACATCAACTAAAACATTTGTCCAAAGTTATCTCTCGTCTGAGCAAATGTGCATTTTCTTTCAACTGGGTCTGTTATTATATTTGAAAACAAAATGTACCTTTTACTAAAATGTTTACTTCAATAGCAACAATACATATTTGGATAAAGCAATAAACTTTCAGTCAGCATTCTTTTATTCATTTATCTAGTTATGTCAGAATAAGTTAGTTAATGAATCTTGATGAGGTGCCCACCCAAAAAAAAAAAAAAAAAAAAAAAAAAAAAACTAAACTAACTCCCATCAAAATCAAGAGTGCTCTTTGAAATGTTTCCCAGTGAGCAGACAGCTTTCAGTGGCACAGCATTAATTCTTAAACGCTCGAGTCGTGCCAGGAAGGGTGTTGAGTCTGGTAACAGTGTGGTAGAGCTGACACCCCATTCAAGGGCCTGTTTCCATCTGCTGCGGATGACAGCGGCCGGGATACCTCGCTCTCTCACAGCCTCAAAATTAGACCAAGCCAAGCTCCCATGAGCCTCTTGAGCCATCCTGGCTGAAAGTGCAGCAGCTGAGGAACACAGACAGGAGATGACAGCGCTCTGGAGGAGATCACGGGACAACTCGAAACTCTGCCTCTCATAGCAGATTCAAGAATTTGAGATTTTGTGTTGAATGTAGTATGCTGTTTTTTGTTTTGTTCTGCTGGTCTCAATACAACTAGTCTATATATATTAACACCACTGTTCAAAAGTTTGATTTTTTTTTTTAAAGAAATTAATACTTTAATTCAGCAAGAATGCACTAAACAAAAGTGACAGTAAAGATATTTAGAATGTTACAAAAGATTTCGATTTCAAATAAATGCTGTTCTTTTGAACTTTCTATTCATCAAAGAATCCTGAAAAAATATTTTTGCAAAAATATTAAGCAGCACACTTTTTGATATTAATCAGAAATGTATCTTGAGCAGCAAATCAGCATATTAGAATGATTTCTGAAAGATCACTGTGAAACTGAAGACTGGAGTAATGATGCTGAAAAATCAATTTCTAACTACAATTTGTAGCTATTTTATGTTTTGGTGAATTGCGTGCTAATTCATATGAATCCGTAAAATATTATCTCTAAATAAAAGTTTGTATGATCTGCTGACGCCCCAGAGACAGTTATGTGTAGGGATGCTCACGTTTTTTCTAAAAACTGTACGTTTTCATAAGTTTCACTTTGTATACATTCTAATGAAGTTGCCATCTCGTAAAATAGTTTGCTTTTCACATGAGGTCAGGTTGGAAAAGTCAGTTGCCATTACAGGAATAAATTAAATTCTAAAATATATTAAAAGAGAAAACAGTTATTTTAAATTGTAATAATATTTCACAATATTAATGTTTATATTGAATATTTTGGACAAGTAAATGCAGCCTTGGTAAGCATAAAATAAATATTTGAATGTTAGTGTATATTTATATTTTTAATACACATTTATATTTGGTATGGTATTTATGCCATATTTTAACACAGATTTGTCTCTGTTTTTTAGTGGCTTGTCGTAAAGGTTTGGACAGCACAACAGTTGCAGCACACGAGTCCGAGATTTACTGCAAATCCTGCTATGGCAAGAAATACGGTCCAAAAGGTTACGGGTACGGCCAGGGTGCCGGAGCGCTGAGTTCTGACCCGGTGAATAATGAAGAACTTCAGCCTCAAGAGTATGTCCTGAAAATATCTTTCACATGATTCTCGTAGAGACAGCAGCAGTGCAGCTTCTAAGACATTGATATAATTAGCTTAAAAACAAACGATTTAAATCATTATTGGTGAGGCAGTGACACAAAAGCTTGTTAATTATACAACACTGTTTAAAACTAAAATCGGAAAAAAAATGTATGCGTTTTGGCCATTCATTTACATGACAACAGCATTTTGGGGCCTGAAAACGCAACCTTTCGAAAATGGGTTCAAAGTGTTCTGAAAATGATACTATTATCATCACTGTATAAACTACAAAAACGCAAATTTGTGAAACGGTGACGTCATGCACATGCATATAATGTGTTCAGTCTGGTAGTGTTTCTTTACAAAGTGACATCGCCAACTACTGGCCTGGCATGAATAATACAGCGTTTTTAATACAGCGTTTTACTCTGTCACGTGTAAACTACAAAAACATGAATTTGTGAAAATGGTGGTGCGTTCAGTTCGTAGTGTTTCTTTATAAAGTGACATCGCTGGCCTGGCATGAATAATTCAGTTAGTCGTTTAGTCGTTTTTGCTGATCCGTGTGAACTACAAAACTATTCCTCCATCTTTGTCCTGTAAACGTACCCTAAGTCAGTTTAAATTGTCAACATTATCAGTAAATGAAAAGCGAAGCCTTGTTCATGGTACTTTTGCATGACAATAACGTCCTGAAAACAGAAAAGTTTTTCTTTTGCGTTTTTCACACACAGGCGACAACGTTGTCAAGATGGTCTCCTTTCACACAGATCTGCGAAAACGACTAAACGACTAACTGAATTATTCATGCCAGGCCAGCGAAGTCGCCGAGCTCAAATCGCCGAGCTCAAGTAAAAAGTCCGTCAACCCAAATCGCCGGGGGGGGGGTCCCAGGGCCCAAAATTTGGCACTACACCCCTGCAGAGATCATAACGGTATTGTTTTCAAAAATGTGCACTTTGAAACTAATTTTCTACATTTTTTATTTGCAGGCCGCCATAACGCTGTTGTCGTGTAAATGAACGGCCCAAACGCACAAAAAGTTTTCCGTTTTTAGTTGAAAACAGTGTCGTGTAAACCCACCCGAAGAATTTATATGTGTCTGTTATTTTTGTTTTGTGTTTCTTATGTGCGTTTAACATATTAAGGCCTAAAGCACGTCCGACATCTGCGAACTCGAACCCAAGCAAGTTTGCACAGAAATGTGGGAGTACGGACCGCTGTCCTCGCTGCTCGAAAGCAGTCTATGCAGCAGAGAAAGTCATGGGCGCTGGAAAGGTAAATCTGCAGCTACGATGAAAGCCAGAAGCTGGCTCAGAGTTTTTTTCTACTATGCTGTGGTATGGTATGAAATATATGAATATTGAACAATTTAACCGCCGGTATAAGCAGATTTTGAAAAACTGTTCCATTCTCAGCACTCCTGCAATATGCTGCTGTCACAGGTCAGTGCTGTGTAAAGCAGATTTTACCGTAGTACTTTATCAGTCTGTCACTGGTTCTGATCCAACAGCCCTGGCACAAAACCTGCTTCCGCTGTTTATTGTGTGGGAAGAGCCTGGAGTCCACCACGGTGACGGATAAAGATGGAGAGCTCTACTGTAAAGGTACAATCAATCAAATGAGACTGCCAGCTCAATCTCTGATATCACTTAACCAATCAATAGATGGTCTGTGTGATAGACCTAGTTATTGTTCAGCAGCCATTACAGGCCAATCGATGCCATCAATAACACAAATACTGTAGCAGTGATTAAAGCCTGAATGATGCGTGTTAGTTGCATCATGAATGAAGACTGTTTTTGATCATGCTAACATAAATTTGCATTAAATATTTAGATAACATTAAGGTCCCATTAGTTAGCAATGAGTAATACAGTTGTTGCAGTATTTATTCTTCTTTGTTAACCATAGTTAATAAAAATGCATCTGTTCATTGTTAGTTCGGGTCCCTTACATATCATTAACAGATACAACTTTTAATTTTAATAAAGAACAGCACCTGTCAAAAGTTTGGAAACATTAACATTTTTTAATGTTTTTGGAAGAATGTCTCTTATGTTCACCAAGGCTGCATTTATTTAATCAAAAATACAGTAAAAACAGTAATGTTGTGAGATATTATTACAATTTAAAATAAGCATTTTTTATTTTAATACATTTAAAAATGTAATTTATTGCTGTGATGCAAAGCTGCATTTTCAGCATCATTACTCCAGTCTTCATTGTCACACGATCCTTCAGAAATTATTCTAATATGATTTAATGCTCAAGAAACATTTCTGATTAATATCAGTGTTGAAAACAACTGCTTAACATTTTTGTGGAAACAATGATACCATTCAAATATCTGTGGTAAGATTAAAGAAAAGAGAGAGGGAAATTAATACTTTTATTAACCAAGGATGCATTAAATTGATCAAACGTGATGACATTTATGTTACACATTCTATTTTTATTTCTATTTTAAATAAATGCTTTAATAAATTTAATGACTGTTCGCTGAACTTTTTATTCATCAAAGACTCCTGAGAAAAAATATCACCATTTCCACAAAAATATTAAGCAGCAGAACTGTTTTCAACATTGACATTAACAATAAAGGTTTCTTGAGCAGCAAATCAGCTTATTAGAATGATTTCTGAAGGATCATGTGACACTGAAGCCTGGAGTAATGATGCTGAAAATTCAGCTTTGATACTACTGGAATAAATTACATTTATCACATACATAAATTACTTTATTGTAAAGTGTTTCTAAAAATATTGGTAATTATGGAATATTGCTGAACACTACTTGAACCTTAGCCAAGGTTTATTTTATTATTCTTAAAGTTTTTGTCATCTGATTTCTCCGTTTCATTTTTGTTTCTTTTCAGTTTGCTATGCCAAAAACTTTGGTCCAAAGGGGCGGGGCCTTGGGAACATGGGCGTGGTCGAAGACACTGATTGACAAGTTTAAACCAACCCATTGCAGCCTCCTTTTCACTGCACACAACATTTGAATACAACTGTGGGATATCGCCTACTAGTGGCAATTGTAATAGTAAAGGAAGGAGTGCAACAACAAGGGCATTTCACACGGCAGAATGAATAAATTAGTACAAACACACACACACACACACACACATACCTGTATATATATCTCCTGTGACTAGACCATATGCTTTGTGTTGCATAGGCTATCATCCAGTCACTTACGTCCACATTTATTAATGCATCCTAAGTTCAATTCGGATCAATTCGATTTTCCATGGGAGATTAATGACTTCCGTCAAATTAACGAGGGTCCGCCGAATGTCGTGTGCCATGAAAAGGTGGCTTTATACTTAAAGCTGAAGTGTGTAATTTCTGCCATTACCAAACAGAATTTTACAAATATATGTTGTGATGGTGCCAAATGTTCACACTTTTGGGAAACGTATCTTACCAACAGCTTAGGTTAAGGGTAAAGTATTTTAACAATTTTGTTTTACACACTTCAGCTTTAAACATATTATGTTGATGCTATGCACATAGACTACTGCATAAATCAAATGTATTACAATCATATTACTCCTGTCTACTGTAACTGTTTTTATGCTATGACATGGGATCCAAAGAATAAATAAAGTCATCCAACATTGATTAAACGACGATCTGTAACCAAGAAAAAGCACTTTGAATATAGTAATCTAAAGACTTATAAATCAACTAACGCACATTCACACAATAAAATACAGTAATCAGTTCAGGGTAATAAAGTATCTCCAAAACTCTTCGTTATTAGATAATAGTGGCTATAATGCAAGTTACTCAATATTAATTTGTTATTTTAGCCCAGCAACCCATAATAAACATCAAAATATACCGCGACAAGGAGAAACACTCTTGAGCCGCAAATTATAAAAGAAGTGATTTATTCCAAAGCACAAAGCAGGATTCAAGAACAGCACATTTCTCTTATAATGCCATACTGCGTGATAAAGTATAATGAATAGTATTGAGAACTGCAGTAAACAGCATGATGATGCCATCAGACATGAGGCTGTACTACACAGTGGTTATTAAAGGCTAAAAAATAAGATCTACTGCCACGAAAATATGACTGATTACTCAGAAAATGTACAAAGGGCAACGGGATACTAATAACTAATGAAATATATTAAATCATATGATTCATTTCATGGTAGTTTAGGAGAGTGGTGGTGCATCTGATCGTAGCATAAAGTCATTTCAAATGCATTTTGACGCATCAAGGGATGTACGTTTCTCAAAATTACAAGAAATCAGATTTTCAGCCAATAATCAATATCAGCAACTGAATTTCTAACTTGGCGCATTTTTAGTAATTTGTTTTGTAGAAAAAAAATTGCTCTGATTTACAAATCTGTTCACAAAGAGGATAGTGGTCACTTCCTGTACAAGGACTTGGAGTAAAACCCAAAACAACGTGATCTTACAAAATATTTCAGTTCAAAATATATCAGTAAGCTTATAAACATTCTCATGTACAACTTAAGCTGTAAGGCAAAATCTTTCCATCATTACCATGAATGCACATCACATATATAATTTCGCTCAAATATAAAAGGTGAATGTTCTTGCAAACAGAACAAAAGATTATCCAAATTAGCATTCAGTCTATTCTTCCTTTTCATCATTAAAAAGGCATTGAAGATCAAACCAATGGCTCCATAACTGGGGACGACGCTCTCCCTGAGTGGGTGACTGTCCTCTGGTGGTCAAACAGCATCAGAACCGCTGAACATGGGATGGTCTCTGCTGAGACCCATGGGATACTGTTGAGTCCAGTCCAGCACCATTGGCTTACAGAGACCGCAGCACCGCCACTGGAAGAAGTTCACCAGGTTCTTCACCACTCCAAGACTATGAGAGAAGAAACCACATTAAATATAAAACTGACACATGTTATCTATGGAAGATTATCTATGGATAATTATCTATTATGAGTGTTATCTATGGAAGCTTGTTTCCGTCACAGAATAAAACATTAAAAAAAAGGTAATTGTGAGTTTATATCTCACAATTCTGAGAAAAACTGAATAGCAAGATATAACCTCACAATTGCGAGTTATAAAGCGAGAATTGCAAGATAAAAACTTGAAATAAAGTCAGAATTGTATGATAAAAAGTTGCAATTGCTTTTTTAAATTGTGATTTTATATCCCACAATTCTGACTTTCTTTCCGTCGCAATTCCGAGTTTCTCACAATTGTGAGGGAAAAGTCATAATTGCTATAAAAAAAGTCAAACCGCAAAAAAAGTGAGAGATTTAAACTCAAAATTGCGAGTTATAAAAATCCGAAATGTGAGATAAAAATTTGCAAATACTTTACTTGTTTTCTAGCAATTACGAGTTTATGTCTTGCAATTATGGCTTTATTTCTCATAATTCTGATGTTACAAATCGCAATTCTGTATTTCGTCAGAATTGTGAAATACCAAACACAATTGTGAGTTATAAAGTCAGAATTGCAAGATATAAACTCGTAATTGCAAGAAAACAGGTAATTTTAACTTTTTATCTCACAATTCATACTTGATTACTCGCAATTTCCAGTTCATATCTCACAATTCTGAGAAAAAAAACAGAATTGCAATTTGTAACATCAGAATTATGAGAAATAAAGCTATAATTGCAAGATGTAAACTCGTAATTGCAAGAAAACAAGTTAAGTATTTGCACATTTTTATCTCAAATTTCGGATTTTTATAACTCACAATTTTGTGATTTTGAAACCACTTTTTTGCGGTTTGTGACTTTTTTTATAGCAATTATGACTTTTCCCTCACAATTGTGAGAAACTCAGAAGAAACCACATTAAATATAAAACGGATTTTTGAGTGTTATCTATGGAAGATTGTTTCCGTCACAGAATAAAACAAAAAAGGTAATTGTGAGTTTATATCTCACAATTCTGAGAAAAACAGAATAGCAAGATATAACCTCACAAGTTATAAAGTGAGAATTGCAAGATATAAACTTGAAATAAAGTCAGAGTTGTGAGATATAAACTGGTAATTGCAAGTAATAAAGTCAGAATTGTGAGATAAAAAGTTGCAGTTACTATTTTAAATTGTGATTTTATATCCCACAATTCTGACTTTCTTTCCGTCGCAATTCCGAGGGAAGTCATAATTACTATAAAAAAAGTCACAAACCACAAAAAAGGTGTTACAAATCGCAATTGTTTTTTTGTCACAATTGTGAAATACAAACTCACAATTGTGAGTTATAAAGTCAGAATAAAAGAGTCAAGTAATTGAAACTTTCGCTCACAATTCATACTTGATATCTCGCAATTCCGAGGAAAAAAAAGTCAGAATTGCGAGATATAAACTGCTAATAGCAAGTTATAAAGTCCAAATTGTGAGAAGTCAACTAACTTCGTTAATTGCAAAATTTAAATTAAGTTTTTTTTCTCGCAATTCCAAGTTTATATTTGACAATTGTGAGGGAAAATTCCAAATTGCAGGAAAAATATCGCAATTCAAATGTATCTTATCAGAATTGTAAAAAACTCGCAATTGCGAGTTATAAAGTTCGAATTGCGAAATACAATCTTGCAAATCATAGGGAAAAAAAGGAGACTAATACCTTATTCCAAGGCGGAAACAAGCTTCTACTTATGAGCCATAAACTAGTTAAACTATGCTTACTTGAATGGGTTTTGTCTGAGAGAAGAGGCTTGAGGGAGTTTTCTTTGCCTGTGTGTCAGGTTAGCTCTCTCGACCGTCGTCAGTCCAAGGAACGCAATCTGTGAGGAAACAAAGTAAAGTATAAACAGTGTGTGCATGTATCACAAGACAAAACAGTCCTTATATCTAAACTCCAATCTGGCCAGTAGTGCTGATATTCATCTTAAAAGCACATGTTTGTAGCTGGTACCTGGTAGAGCTGTAACAGCAGTAGGATGGAGGCCCAGCAGGTGTGGAAGAAAGCGAAGCAGAAGATGTAAAGCACCCAGGGAGAGCAGCCCATCAGAGCGGTCACTGCCCCCCACACACCCTCCTCTGTGTAGTGCAGCGGGCAATGTTTCGACCAGTCTGCACACAGAGAAACACACATTATCATCATTCTCCTCCAGAGCATAATGTGACAGTGGATATTGGCGAATTACAGACGAAAAGTAAACGCTATTAATGGCTCATTACACTAACACTGGTCCGCAAGTCACCCTATATGGAAACTTATGATGAATGTAATGCAATGTAGATGAACTGGAAGATACATGAAATGTGTTTTTACAGTATCTTTGTAGTTTATTTTATTTGAAAGCAGTAAAGAATTTTTAAAACGGCATAAACTTTAAAACTTTGTTGCGACTTGGTTTTTAATAAATAATGCAATTACTAAGATCAGTAAGATTTAAAAAAAAGAAATGAATACTTTTATTCAACAAGGACACTTACAATTGATCTAAAGTGACTGCAAATATACTTATATTTTCATGAAAATTTTCTATTTCAAATAAAAGCTGTTCTTTTGAACTTTCCATCATCAAAGAATCCTGAAAAACAAAATGTATCACTGTTTCCAAAAAAATATTAAGCAGCACAACGGTTTTCAATATTAATAACAATAATAAGAAATGTTTCTTGAGCAGCAAATCAGCATTTTAGAATGATTTCTGAAGGATCATGTGATCTGAAAATACAGCTTTGCCATCACAGGAATAAATTACATTTTCAAAATTATTAAAATACAAAACAACTATTTTAAATTGTAATAATATTTCACAACATTACTGTTTTACAACCTTTCAAAACTCATTTTGACCATTGAGCTATTGACATATACACTTGATCACTTTGAAACATTAAAAGTAGTGTTGTGGCAACTTCAGAACGGTTGTTTACTGTACATTTGAGTTCAAGTGGTGACTTACACTTAATACTGCCGTAGAACGTCCATATGCAGAGGAAGTTCAGAGCCACCAAGAAAAGCACAAAGAACGGGTGATTTCTGGCACCTGTGGAACAAGTTAGCATGAGAAATACATAATAAGAGAAAAAAGAAATAAAGACAGACAGACATACGTGTCATTAAACATCTTAGTTTGCATGTTACCTATGCAGCCATTGATCCAAATGGAGTGGTGGTCCTGTTTAGCAACACAGGCATTGCAGTTAAAGCAGTGATTGGCTCTCATCGGCTTCCTCATCTGTAAAAACAAGATTTTTAAGTAACCTGGTATCAGAATTTGTATAATGTTAACAATATGTGTTCCTGTCAGGAGAACATTACACAATATTATAGTAAAAATGTGTAAGTTTTTAAACCATGGCCTGACGGTTAGTGCACATGCTTGGATTCATTCAGTCTTAATACTTTTAGTAGGTAACAAGTGTGAATTGATCTTGTTTCATTTCCCAATCTGGGTTTCTTCTCATCATTACCTGTCCTTTATATCTTATTAATTATTAATAGACATAATAACTTACCATACATGAAGTACAAAATATCCTGGGATCCAGACAACCCGCCTCTGCCAGAACCACAATATTCTACAGAGAGACAAGACACATGAGACTAGAAAGAGCTTCACAGAACCTAAATCTATCATTAGGTCAACTAATCCTAAACAGACTAATTAGATTCGTTTACCAATTAAATACATTATTTATACATATATATTATTTGTGTTTTGAAATGAGGGGGCAATGTCCTCAGTTTTAGTAATGTTTAAAAAAATATATATAAATCAAAAGCAAATGTATGTACCAGTTACACTTAATGTAATCACATTTTCCAGGTTAATTAAACATTACTTTACATAACATACAAGAAACAAATACAATTCTATTTTAATTAGGATTATGTTTGTCTCATCAGTCATCAAACTCAGTAAACAGATGTACAGGCACAGAGATGTACCTTAAGTTTTCCCAACCTGATTGCTCAATAAAAAAAACCCCAGTCATCATGTTTTAAGCCATTTTAAGTTTGATTTTGACGTGACAAAGCGGTGATATCTAAATGGCTGAGGTGCGTTTACTTTTTAATTATTCTTCCCATTAACGGCATAATTTTGCTCATTCAGACCGATTCAGCACAAGCTACTGGCACATAGTATATTGACCAATCAGACAGTGGCATTACACCAGCCAATCACAGCCCGTCTTTACCTTCTTCTTCTCCTCCTCGGTTGCCTTGACGATCCCAGGGTCTGTCCTGCAGGAGCGGAGGTAGTAATACAGTAAGGCTGTGATGTTGACTGTGAAGAGCATCTGGACTGTAACGCTGGGGTCATGTGAATGCACGTTAAGGCCTTTATGAGATATCACTTGTATTTCCCTCAAACAAGGAATTTTTCAGTCTCACATTTAGATTTATTCGTAAAGCATTTAGTCCTATCAATGAGAGAATAGCAGAAATCAAATTCTTCTGTGAAATTCAAAACAAAATTGATATGAAAGTCTAATAAATTCAATAGAGCAGGGGTTTTCAATCTGTTAGATGCCAGGCCCCTAATATGATCAATGATCATTCTCATGATAGGGATCCCCATCCTAAAATTTAAATCTATGTAGTTTATTGTATAAAGATCCAATTTATGAAAAATTATTAGGAAAATATTTCATTTCCTTTTAAGTTTTTTTTCTTCATATTATTGTACTGTATTTTTTTGCTTATGTTAATGTAATGTTTATTTAAATATCATTTTATTTGTTTGTATTTTAATAAAATGTGTTTTTTGTTTTATTTTAATATAACGTGTTTGTTTATTATAATCTATCTTCTGATTATTTATTTTAATCTTAATTAGACTTTATTTTTTTTATAATTATATATTATATAATTATTTATATCTATTTTTACGCTTTCCCCCCAAAAAAACATTTCTACTCCTTTCGGCCCCTAGTCTGAAAACCTGTCATAGAAAATAACTTGCACAAGTGTTTGTATGTGTATGTGTGTGTGTGTTGTGTATTATACAAGGATATCAGGTAGAAACCACAAGCCCCATGTGACCACCATCCAGAAGATAGAAGCCATGAGACTGGCCGAGGGAATCAAAGACCGTACCGCCACAGTCGCCAACTGCCTACAGACACAAACAGGACAGCATTGTTAGGACACTTTTAAGAGCCGAAACAACAGTTTCGTTTCTGAACTTTAACGGTCTATGTAACATTTAAAGGGGGATAATTCACCCAAAAATGAAAATTCTGTCATCATCTACTCACCCTCAAGTTGTTTACCTGTATGAGTTTCTTTCTTCCACTGAAACCAAAAGAAGATATTTGGAAGAATGTTGGTAACCAAACAGTTTACGGTAGCCATTGACTTTCATAGTTTTTTCCCCCTCCATATTATGGAAGTCAATGGGGTCCATCAACTGTTTGGTTACCAACATTCTTCCAAATGTCTTTTTTTGTGTTCAGTTGAAGAAAGAAACTCATACAGGTTTGGAACAACTTGAGGCCGAGTAAATGATGACAGAATTAAAATTTTTGGGTGAACTATCCCTTTAAGTACCGGTAGCACTCTCAGGCTAAACTGAGCAGCTTTACTGAGCTTACAGCGCCCTCGCGAGGAACTAAATATTACTGCATACTCATACTTGGTCAGTTCACATATTTGCATTTGCTTAAAACGGAAACCCTATTCAATTGTATGGAGAAATTTGTTACAATATAATGCTCCAATTAAACAACCTCAAAAATTATGGATCTTGAATTAGTGTTTTTTTTTGTCATTCTTTTTTTCCTTTCTCTCTTTTCAGAATATGCCATTTTATCTATTAATTGTATTTTTTTAAATAATCTGTATTTTTCGGTAATTAAAGTCGGCATGAAAAGTTGAGGTAGTCTTTTCTTCTCTATTCTGACGTACATCAGAGTAAAACGGCTTCTCAAACAAGAAAATAATGTAGGGCGGGACTTGATTTTGTCCATCAGGAATTGGTTGTGGTTTGCTATTGGTCGATGTCATGTGAGTGACAGGTTGTCCCGTCCTCTCGCCAGTAACATCATCAGAGAAGAGAAGAGATGCTGCTGCAAGGGAGGAGAGTTATTTTGATGAAATATATAAAAAAAAGTGCCCTGACATTTATAAAAATACTGCACCATTCCATAAAAAAAAAGAAGATTTGTCCATTTGCATTCATGGTTACTCTAATCGTCTGTTTCAATCTGTTCTTCAAATCTTTCATTGGAATCCTTAAAAAATACATTTGCCTAATTATCTGATGAATGTGCAATGGCAATCCTAAATTATATAATCAGATTCAATAAGACAAATAACTAAATATTGCATTCATTAATAATACTGAAATGTGCATAATAATATTTAATAATCAATACAATTTAAATACATTTTAATAAAATTAAAATTGAATATTAAACCAGTTGTTATGGTATTCGGGGTAGCTGCTTTAGCCTGCTTATATATTATTCTTTAACATGTCTGTTGTTGTTTTTGTTTTGTTTTCACCAGCTTTGCCATCATTGAGACAGACAAATTGAGGCAATAATCACAAAATTAACCAACAAAGCCCATTCACATCTTTTCTTTCCTGCCAAAAACATGCATTTGATTTTAAACTATCAATATGGTGTGCATAGTTTTAGTGAACAAAATGTTAGTGAATATGTTAAATGAGCAATTTGTGTTTAGTTACTTTAGACATTCAATCAGTCAAATACATTTGTTGGAAAAATGGCAAGTAAAGAGTTATATTGTAAGTATATGAAAAATGAACGAATAAAGGCAGTGTTTGTTGCACCTTGAAGTGAGGTTGATCACAGCTATGATGCAGGCCAGCAGAACACCCTTCAGTAACCAGGACTCGCTCTTCATGTCTAATATGGCACCGATGGCTCCGACCACCACAACACTGAACGCAGACTGTAGACACACCTGAAACAGACAAGCACACGCAGTTACATACACACTACCACACACTCACACTCTGAATAATGAAGTCTTTTCAACAGCAATAAAATATCAGGGTTACAGCAGAGGAATGTGGGTCAGAGAATAAGTGGAATGTTATTTTCTTGTTTAATAAAAAACTAAAAATGGAGAATTCTCCAGGGCCAAACACACATTATGAGAGAAATTGGCTGCTTTTGTTTCTGAAATCTTAATTCAAGGTTAAATACAGCCCTGGGATTTCAAATAATCGCCTCGCGTCTTCCTTATTAAGGTTAGTGAGAGTGGTGTGTGGGAGTGTGTGTGTATGTGTGTTTGTCTCAAACGGTTGTAACAAATACAACCATTAAAACTGGGATCCACATGCAATGAAACACTTATATTTTTTTTACTATTAAACTTTATGCTTTTACGTTTTCTTAAGAAAATGTTATTTACTATTATGAACGTGAATTATGATTATTTATAATATACATTTATTAATATTTTAACATCCATTAGCTTTTTGAATTAATATCTAAAACATTACACTTTTAAATTAATAAAAACTTATATTAATGTTTTTGTTAATAATAATAATAGTGTGTAGACACATTTTATAGATACAAATTTAACAAAAAAATTCAGTAATAATAATAGTTATTATTTTTAATTAGAGGTCATATCCACAATAGCATAGCATCCACACATCATATTCAATAATAATAATAATGTATATAAATTAAATATTCTTATTTATGAATTTTACTGTAATTATTACATATTACTAATTTTACTATGAATTTTAAAATGAAAATAGTAATAATTAATATCATTAATTATTATATTAAATATATAATTAAACTAATATAATTAAGATCATATCCATATAATATAACATTCACATCATATCCAATAATAATAATAATGAGTATATCAAAATAGACAATTTTAACATTTATTTTTATGATTTTTTTATTTTATCTAATAAAATCCGAGTTATATCTAATCTGAATGTTACTCCAGATTTTAGAGCATCAAATCTACATCACGAAGTGAAACCTTTTTTCTAAATATTTTAAACATAAAGGGGTTTACATTTGGCACGAGTGTGTGTGAGCATGAGGTTACCTTGTATCTATTGAGCAGTTTAAAACATGTGGAGTTGGCTTTGATCCGTTCCGTCTTCATCGCACTGAGTGTGTGAATGAGCAGAGGGCTGTGCACCTGGTGCGCCAGGTCAATGGGAGTGTGACCCTGAAAATAACACAACCACGTGAGCAAAATGACACCAGCTAATGCTCAACTTACAAACTGAACGGCCAGGTGAGTGAAGAGCACTGCTTCAGAACCAGTTTTACAGCTATTGTTAAGCTGGTTTAAAGAGCATCAGAACAGCTTTGGATTTAGCGATTGACATGTAATAACTAACAATAACACGTTTAAGATGTATGTGGAATGAATGGAAGTACTTTCACATAGGAACAACTGTTAAACAGAGCGTTACTGACAGACTGGGAGGAAAGGTGTTGCAATGTTAAATATATGAAAAATTATAAAAGGCCCTCTTCAAGGCCAGCCTATAACAGCTGTCATCTTATTTTGCACAGATAACGTGACATGCTTAAAACATAAAATCAAAGTTGACCCAATTTAATTTCTTAATAATAAATCAACCAAAAAATGTAATAACATTCTCCATCCATGAAATGTAACCAGGCTGAAGGGTGTCTGTGGACACTTACATTGGTATTCTCCAGGTCCACGCTGGCTCCAGCCTCCAGCAGGATGTGGGCCGCATCCACATTGCCGGCCAGTACAGCACAGTGTAGAGGTGAGTTTCTGTTCACTTTATCCACCGCGTTCACTGAAGCGTTGCACTTTATCAGGAAGTTTGTGGGCTCAGGCCTGTGTTTCAGTAAACCACAACAGCAAAGTGTGAGAAGAGAGAAACACCAGGACAGGAAAGAGTTTAACTACAGCCTATATTAAGACAGACATTGTCAGCCAGGCCACATCTGACATACTTTATGATAGCTAGTGTTAATTTTGAAACCTTCATTCAAAACGTCTAAGCATTACATGATAACAATGTTTGCAAAATGAAATAACTGACTTTTAGAATTGACTATGTTACTGTACTAAAGCCAAAAGAAATATAATATAATACAGGAAAATATTGACTTAATTGTATATTTTTTCAACTGGTCGTTTTACCCAATGATTTTTTGTGCCCCCAACATCAATGGGGTTTGTCCATTTATGTCCGGTGTATCCACTTCCTGCAACAACACAGGAACAAGAAGTGTATTCAACTGCATTACTCGGTATTCAAACCCTTTATTGTCATTTAAAATGTCACTGTGTGTGTGTGTCACACCTGTCCTTTGGCCATGAGGTAGGCAGCTATGGGCATATGCTGGAAGAGCACAGCCAGATGGAGACTGCGATACCCTTCACCATCAGCTAATGATGGATCAGCTCCATAACGCATCAGCTGAATGACCATGGACAAATGACCCTGCCTGTTCAGAGGTGACAAAGAACACCATCGGGAGATATAAAACACTGTCAAGTGCAAGCAAATGCGGCTAGAATCAACATTTTTCAAAGCCATTTTTGCAATGACATTTAACCAACTGAAATTTTAGTGACTTGTATGATGTATGAATGCGGATGTCAGCTCTTCTATCATTACATTAAATAGCACATGAGAATGGGAATGTCTCTCACCGTATGGCCCAGTGGAGTGGAGTAGAATTCAGGTCACCGCCTAGCTGGTCTATGACAGCACCTTTAGATATGTAGTATCTGTGAAATACAGCGGAACATATGCATACAAATAAGAACAGGTTTAATAAACTCCAGTGAATTGATTTGAAGTGTTATACCATTTAAAAGTAGGGATGCACTGATATTAACATTTTGGCTCGAATGATAACCGATAATTGTACATTTGAAAGTCAATAACAGATATATTGGCTGATAAATCTAAATCCACTCTAAATTTTTGAGAGCCTGATTACAAAAACCAAAAAGCCTTACCATTAAAAGCCATGCCACCAGCACACAATAATAATGTTGTACTTAAAATATTTTTTTTTTAAGTGATTTCAATCATATTTCAAGCAATACAAAACTACCACAGTGACTCAACTGAAGGAAATTATCCATTATTTATCGGCTTCAAGATATCGGACAAATTTACTTATCGGCCAATAATGGTAGAATTAAAAATGAACATATTTTGGCAGCTACCTATATGGTAGCCGATATATTGTACATCCCTATTTTAAAGTGATCTATAACCTTGAACTAGAGCTGCACGATTAATCGTTAAAGGATCACAATCTCGATTAAAACAGCCACAGAATCTTATTCCTAAATGACAATGATTCATCTATGTCTATTAAACCTTTGAGAAGAGCGATCACACTGGAACCTTCAAATCTGCATTAGTGCTGCTGCTGACTCAGAGAGAGCAGTTATCATGTATAGGTGTGAAACTGCTTCGCAAACAGTCTTTTTAACCACACAGTATCATTATTTCTGTGTTACAAACATTCAAATAATCACAGAAATACTTGGAAAATAGTGTTTATAGTTCAGAGTAGAACACTTTGAAAGTAACTTACGCTTCAAATAAAGATTGTTTATCTAAATTGTAGGTGGCGACAAGTGACGAATTTTTTTTTATTTGCCATTGAATCATTCATTCAAGGGATTTGTAAAAAAAAAAACGAATTAACTGAATATCTTTAAAATGGACTGCATCAATTAAATTTGTCAGAAACTATAGTAAATCATGTTATTTTGTTTAGTTGTCTATTCAAAATCGTGGGAGAATAGCGATCTCTAGTTCAAATTGTGATCAATTTATCCAGAATCATGCATTTCTACCTTGAACCTTAACCTAAATCAACTTATAACTCCATGAAAAAGGCATGAAACAACAGAAACATAATCGAGACAAATCTTACTTGACAATATCTGCTCGATTGTTGATGGCAGCCCAATGGAGCAGCGTAACATTCTCTTTGTCAGGCTGCCTGACGTCATAACCAGCCTCTATGAGTTCTTTACACCTCTCAAGAGCACCAAACCTGCAATTTAAAACATGAGGTTTATTTTTGCATCATGTGTATACACATCAGGTTCTCTGCCTGAACAAGTGTTAAACAGATATGCATCCTCTAATGGAAATGAAGTATTTGAGCAGTGTGAAGCATGCAGGTGACACCACAAATATGGACACCGCTTGAGTTAAAAGTAACCCAGATATTACAAAAGCACAACCATAGCCTGTATTTATACTCTATAATACCACTCCTGTTTCGTCTGTTTATCTACAAAGGGAGGATTAATGAATCTTCCTAATCACTACTGAACAGCTATATATGATAAAACATATGCATCATGTTTACTGGATGCTTGAAATTCCACTAAAATGGTTAAGCACTTGTCAATTAAGCACAATTTAACACCAATTATTACACTATTAGTGTAAATAAAAACAAAATCATGTAAAACTGTGAATCCCCATCTGTTAGTATTAACATAAACCATTCAAAACTTTAGGGTCGGTAAGATTTTTCACAAAAATATTAAGCAGAACAACAGTTTTCAACATTCATAAATGCAGAATAAGAGACTTCTTTCAAAAAAAATCTAACCAACCCACAACTTTTAAACAGCAATGTATGAACAATATGTAAAATACACGTTTCATATTATAATGATACTTAAATTTTAAAATATTTGTACATCATATAGACTCAAATTTCAAAATTACATTTTTAAACTGAGAATCACCATAGAATAATGGGAGTAAAACATGTCCTGAACTAGTGTTGTCACAATACTGGAACTTCTAACTTCGATACGATACCTTGAAAGTATCGACATTGTGTCATTATTGACCATCTATTTGACCATTAATAAGCCGCGAAAAAGCACTCATTTTGGCACTTGTATGTCAGAGGCGGCTTTACTATGTGTGCGCTTTGCAGAACATGCGAGCGAAGAGGAGCAGTGTGACGCTCAATATTCCGCTCTATGCACGCGCGCACGCTCCGCTCAGACGCTCACGGCCCAACCAAAATCTCCATTCACAAAACGCTAATGCTCACCGGTACAACAAATCCCGCTCCGACATTACATTTCTCCGTATAATTGATATCTGTTTATATTGGATTTCTCAAAATAAATGTATCAATAGTAGGATTATAAATAGCAGTTATGATATGAAATTCTGTGACAGTCTGTACTTTTTATTCATTTAAATGCATTAAATTAACATTATCAATGAAAAAACATGACATTGCCCTTTAGTAAACTTGCCTATAAAATGCAATAACTGAAAAAGTATATTAGATTTTCGTTATTTTATTTCCGTGAACATAACAGGTGTTGCAAAACAGGCACATAATAAAAAATAAAAACAAGATGAAATGCATAAACAACTCCACAAAATACATCTGGATTATCATGCTCATAAATAATATTTCTGTGTTGGCTATAGGTTATTTTTAGTCGCACTGATATGATGATTGCATAATGATTAACAATTCATTACTCCCACCCAACGCCACCATGTTTTAATAATTCATTTCCTCATTTTAATTAAAGCGAACACACAATTAACTATATAATAATTCGTTAGCCTACCTGGTTTAGTAAATCGGGCATGGCCACGTTGTAATAATTCGATTCCCTTGTTTTAATAAAACGAGAGATTGAATTACTTCAACAACGTGGCCATAATTTACTAAAACCAGAGAACAAATTTAATTCGTGGACATGATTTAGCCTAAATGAGAGAATGAATTCTTAAATTCATGCAAAGGAAATCTTAATTTGTGGTGCAAATTACAAAATACACTAATTGCATCTCTATAGCACGCATTGTGTTTATCGTGCAATTTATACGCGAAAATGAGTTAGCAAATCAGCAAAGTGCATTCTGGGTTTAGCGAGCGGCGCGCTGCGGATGTAAGTGTGAAATCTCAAGGAATGAGTAGAATTATGCGCAATCCCGTGCCGAAATTCAGACCCAGTCACATTAACACTTTTTAACCGGAGTGGATGAGAGTGGTGTGTGTCAACTCACTGTCGGAGAGGAGAGCAAGAAAGTGCAGCTAGTGTCGTGTATCAATTCGATACTGCAGAAAGGAGTATTGGAATCGTTTTAGATGGGAATCAAAATATTGATATTTTTGACAACACTATCCTGACTTGAACATAATTTTTTTTTAGATTAATGCTTTAATTCACAGAATTGCACAAATACTTTGAGTCCACAGCTTTGCCCAAAATTCTCCAGGGTATCTTAGGGTGTATTCACACCAGGAAAATCCTTTTTTTTTTTGGTACGGTTCGCTTTCACACTGCTCTTTTTGCAAGTGAACCAAAATTTGTAAACAAAACCACACGCTAAGGTCGTCCATTCATTGGACAAGGATTCTCAAGTAGGGAAATCAGGAAGTGCAAAAAAGGCTCAGCATGGAGATATTTCGTCCTGCAATATTTGTTATTTTACTAATTTTGTGTTATTCTGTACAAACGCAATATGAAGAAACTGCGCAGAAGACGGATAAGGTATAAAGTTTTCATTCATAGAGAGGGGCTATATGTTCACACATTCAAATAATGAGATTCTTATTGTATATACTGCTAACAAGTGCTGTCAATGTTAACGCTTGCGATTAAGTTTGTCCAGTTTAACGCAGCATCATCCTTGTATTGTAACTATCGTTACATTATATGAACTGCAAAAGCTTTTTTTGCATCTATGCGCGATTAGACTAAAGAGAACGCTCTGTATGTGAATGTCCTGATGCACACACTCATTCATTCATTCCATTCCAATGATGCACACACTACGCGCAGAAAGACGCGCAACAGTATCGTGTGGCCAGGCAGGAATGGAATTCTCTTTCGCACTTGAACAACAATAACACAAACCATTATGCCAAAATCTCCGACTACGGAAGCCTGTTAACTCAAAGGCGCAGTGCTTTCTTGCAATTGGGTTGGTTCATGTTCACACCGTAAACGAACCGTACCAGAGTTCGCTTGGAACCGGACCGAGACCACTTCTTTAGCTGGGTCTCGGTTCGGTTGTTTGGTCCGCACCCGAGTTCGATTGCTGTATTCACACCTGCCCAAAAGGTCCGCACCAAGGGGGGAAACGAACTAGAGTTCGATTCAATCGAACCAAACAAGGCAGGTGTGAATACACCCTTAGTAACATCACCAGCTGTTAAGAATTCCCTCTACAATGCGAGTAAATTTCACTCTGGGCGACTAAATAATGTCAATCATTAGCCATTGGCTAATAAATTCTTAAGATTTTACTCACCAGTGTGTGTGTTAGATGCCAAGTATAAGTTTAGCATAGATATATTTTCACTCGCTGAACATTGACAGAGCGCTTGAGAGTTTCGCTCTACATCAAGCAATCTGTATTAGTATTTCAAATTCAGCTTAGCGTACCTGTGTTTGACGTACCGTAAACTCTAGTGTGAAGGCGCGTGACTCGCCGTCGCGTTTCTCTCACACACGCAAAGAGACAGTGTGCGAGAGAGAGTCTTACATACCACGCAAAATCGGTGCGCTACATGTAAATGATATTCTTGTTTGTGTTTTCCTGTCAAAATAACTGAGTTCATCTGGAATTATTCAGCTTTTAATAACAAGCCGGTTTCTCCGGTAGCGGGCGGAACTAATGTGCAAACAGCAATATTATTGGATGGCTCTCATCCCTGTTTTAATTTCAGCAAATCAGAGCGAACGAACGCTGACAAGGTGATTAACATTCATGAACCCAGCAGCTCATGTGTTGTTCTATACTATATATTTTTTACAGTCTTTTTTTATCAGCCTGGCGAGTAACCCAAAATTTACTAGCCAATGGCGATTCTATTGCCAAGGTGTGTGTAGAGGGTTGCCAGTGATGCTTAAGTGATCCCATTAATGTTTATTGCATTTCAAGGGAATAAGTCTTACTGTGTTGCTTTGACGATATCCCAGGAACTGCTGTCCTCAGGGTGCGAGAACTTCCTCGGCTGCTGCGTGGAATCAAGAGGTCCCGGGCCCTGGAAGCTGCCGGGCATGAAACCACCAAAGCCAGGACCTCCAGGACCTCCATGACCGTGGCTGTGGGAATGGCCACCGCCGTGTCCATGGCAACTGTCACCCATGTGACCATGGGAGTGACACTATAAAACATAACAATACAGGCTATTTCTGACTGATTTTAAAGGACAACACACAAAATGCAAATTATTTGTGATAATAAACCAATTGGATAATTGACAGAAAAGGCAAACTTATTATTATTATCGTAGTAGTTGTTATTGTAACAAGTAGCAAGTGCATGACAAGGCTGGTCATGTAATATCAACATGGCAGCGCCCATGAGGGAGAGACCCTCTCAATGTTAAATAAAACAGATTTTATTTTCTAGAAGACTGATAGGTCTGGAGTCTTTATGTCAAGTATGTCTTTTTAATTATTTTTCTTTATATGTAACTTTTTAAATTAGCAAAAAATATGAAGTGCACATTTAAATAACAGACAGCAATTCAGCATTTTTTTTATTATTAGTAAACAAAGTGCTTGCTTATCTAGTGATGGTCAAAACTTTAAATCTGAAGATTTAACCTTCCAATCAGCTTAAAACCTGCATAACCAATGTTCAATATGTAGCCCATATTTATGCCCAATAATAAATTATTAAAGGCAATGATCATGGCACGGTTTGTTTTACAGGTCAAATCTAATCATATAAATGATTTAATGTTAGTGCGCCTTCAATCGACCAGCACGTAAACACAGGTGATCAGTTAGCAGAAGATGCTAAGTTAGCTTAACCGTTCTTATAAATCCATCTAACGACGTAACAAAAAAAGAATATAAACATTTTATCTCTTACTCCGTCTCCTTCTGACCAGTCCATCACTTCTGAGGGAGGTTATATGTGATTTAACATGAAAAATTTACTCTGTCAGATACTGAAATCAGGCGTGCGTTCAACGCATCTTCCACTTCCTCTATACTAGTGACAAATCCTGCACTCTGATTGGCCGCTTTGCCTCAGTGACGTTCCTTTGGTTTACCTTATTTGGATTTCCTGTCATTTAAGAGCGCATTCCGACAGCATAGTTTTACACACTTTGTGTGTCATATACCTGCTAAACATGCTGTTCCAGATCAATTTGTGAAACGTTGTGAAAGCCAAAACATATGAATGACATTTTTCTTTACATTCTTTTCAGGCACTGTATATATATTTTTTTAATTAAAATAACAAATTTGACAATTCCAGCTGTCTGCATAGCAAACAAAAAATACTATTTTAGTAGATAGGGTAGACTGAGTACAGTTGAGACACTTTTTGCGTGTTGATTTTTCACACAAAAATAGATACTGAAAAGAAGTTAATTTCTACATGACATGCCACATGACATTTCATTAGCTTGTAGACTAAGACATTATCAATCAATAATACCCATAAGTAGTTTATATTTTCCACAATTAGCTCATAAAAATAAGGTGCTTTTTGTCTCAACTTTGTCTCAACTGTACCCATATGTGGTAGGCTACAGTTGAGACAGTACCATGGTACAGTTGAGACACCCATTTTTAATGATGTAAAGGTAACTAAATATTCATTTCTCTAGATTTTGCAATGATCTTGAATGACACAATGCCATGAAATATGCCAGTTTTTAGGCCACAGAATAACGTTTGTGATGACACCAGTTACTCTTAACAGTCGCATAAGGATAATAAGCTATTCATTGTGGAGTGTGCATGGTGAAGTGAACGTCTTATCTTAGAAAAAAAACTTTTGCCGATATCTTCGGATCGGAGATGCATCCGTTGTTCAAATTTCCCACGATCACAGAGGACACTAATACATATGTGCACAGCAAATATCACAACTTGTGCTTGATTATTTAAGGTGTCTCAACTGTATCTATGTCTCAACTGTACCCAGTCTACCCAACATTATCCCATGCAAATATTAAATTTTTGGATATTATCATGACGTTTAGACTATTATTGGACGGACAATGAGGTTATTTGAAGTAGCCTACATTTGAGTAGTCTTCATTAATTTAATTTAATAGCCTACTGACCACCTCAAACCCTGATACTACCCCACGAAAACTATTTTTATAATGTATACATAAGCACATTTTTTCTTTATTTTTAATCTTTTTTTCCCCAGATATGTCCCCAAAACCCACATACAGAAAGACTTGTTTATATTTGCCTTCATTTACATATGCTTCACTCTTGAATTTGCATTGTCAGTTTGAAAAACAACAACAACAACATTGTTGTTATTTAAGGAATATTCAGGAATAGTGTGATTAATATATACACATAAAATCAATTTGTGTGGGATTATCACCAATAAATAAATAAATAAATAAAATAGGATTATCTCATGCTGACTAAAACTGCGGCAGGTTTAGCCAGTGATATTGTCAGGTCAAAAGCACCAGTGTGGCTCCTTTTTCTTTCTTTTTTGTTTGTTTTGATGAGACAACAAAGGTCTTGAGAAACAATTAGCCTACTGTAAAATGTTGTACGGCTCATTCATTAAATAACTTTGCACTTTTTTATGAGATCATATAAAACACAGAGGGAGTTTGAAGAATTGAACAATTCTTCATCAAGGACATTAGGTGTGTGGAATATTAACATAAGTAAAATGTTATAAAAGTGTAATTCCAAGATCATGGACCTATAGTGATCACAAGATGGCAGTATATCCTGTAAGTTACTAACGGAAGCTCCTCAGCCAGGAAAAACCCTCACAGCATTTTGTTGCCAGTACAGTATTATTGATTATGTTACCACAGATCAATCAAAGCCTGAAGAGATCCATCACTTCACACTTCACACAAACCACATTCAACTGGAACTAAACTAGGAATAGAGATATCTATTTATCTGTCTGTCTGTCTGTCCGTCCGTCCGTCCGTCCGTCCGTCCATCCATCTATCCATCTATCCATCTATCTATCTATCTATCTATCTATCTATCTATCTATCTATCTATCTATCTATCTATCTATCTATCTATCTATCTATCTATCTATCTATCTATCTATCTATCTATCTATCTAGTGTTCTTATGTAAATGTGAAATGTATTGATATTTAAATTGAAGAAACTAATTTGAAGACTAACCGAACTGTTGAATTATAGGCATATTCAAAAACCTGTTTATGAGGTTGATTTTAGAGTTGGAGTAAGTATAGTAGTCACTCTTCATATATACAGCTCATTAATAGCTATGGGAGACCAACAGTTTATTAGCATAATTAATTTAATCAGCAGGGGCTCCATGTAATCTCTCTCCTTTTTTTATTCCAGGGCTGAGAGAACATAATTACATTGACGAGATTGATGTATTTACATTGTTCTCTAGTCTCATTAACGGTAATGTATGCAAGCCAGCATTCAAACCATTGTGAAACGTCCCTGAAGTCAAGGCCTTTTTGTCTTAAGGATATATGTATTCTGGATTTATGAGAGCCTTTGGAGAGCAGCCGTATTGAAATGACAAAAACACACAAGTATGGATGACATCTATCACAACTCCAATGGACGGCCCACTAATATAACAATAACATATTAGTTTCCTGCAGCAGACATATTCCTCCACCTCACACTTTTCTAATCCTCCCAAAACTAGCAGAGTTCATGTAATCTCATTAGTATGTAATGGCAGTACAGAGGGGTTAAAGATGTCTGCAGGCATGATGCTGAGCTCTTGTCTCCATCTGTCTAGTGTGTGTTTAGGGCTCTTACATGAGCATGTGGTGCGGTGGATATCATCAACTAATGAGCTAAAAATGGAGGGCTGCACACTTTGAACTTTTTTTGTATTCCAGCACACATTCAACTTTAAGCTTACACAATATGCATCAAAATTTGTGGAGGTGTTTGGCATTAAATTTTATTAACATGCAAAAAAAACAAAAAACAAAACATACATTGGACACCATAATGTCTAGTTTTCATTGATAGATTTCAAACTGAATGCGAGTGAAAACTTAAAGTTTGCCTTAAAAAAAGACACTCTGCTATCAGAAGAGATTTGATTTTTATGAGAGGTGCATGTAAGCAAACAATCCAATAAGCAAACAGATATACGCGCATGCACACAAAACGATCCGTCTCGGCTTAGTGTTTGTGTGCATCTGTATCCTCAATGGCTGATGTATCATCCCTCTTCATTCATACTTCACCATAATCAGCCCGGTGATCCATTTTATGTGGAATGGAGTTTTGTGTGGGCTGTGCTGGTTTGATAAAAGGGGACACACATAACTCTGGGCAATTTGCCCAGACATCAAAATCAATATTTGAAGGCCATTTGCTATGGACTTGAAAATAAAGAATGTCAAGGCCTCCCGAAGCTGCAATAAGGTTTCAAGTGCTTTCCCCCCCCACCATCAAGTTCTTCAAGTTCAAAAGCTTTTTTTTATTGTTTGGTTAAATGTTCCTGATGATTTCCCCTCTCATTAAGATAATCTGATCATTATATTTATATGGCGACCCAAGATCACATCAAGACCAAACTAATCCATACTGAATCTACAGAGAAAAAGATTGACATGAACCAGAAACATTCCATTCATTCTAACATATAGCCTAGTCAAAAAATAAATGCAACAAGAGATTATAAATATTCAGCAATTTAAAAAAACATAATTGGCTTTTCTTTTATACACTGCTTAAACTAAATTGATAGACTTAAAGGTTGATTGAACAATATAATGAACAAAAGCCAACTTTTAGGTCACTTAGCACAGGAAACAGTTTTAAACACAACACATAAATAACTAGTTACTTAACTGTGACAGACTGCACATGCTCAGTTTACAAAGGTCATTTAGGGCTTTATACATAATTATAATCAAGTCAAATAAACACATGAGAATGAATGAAAACAAACAAAGTCCATGATAACTAAGAGAAACTGAACATAACTGTGACAATAACAAGTTCAAACAAATGATATTAAATTGAAATATGTATGTAATTGCTTACTATGCATAATAAAACTAATTTGGCATGTAATTTCTTTCACTTTAAGGAAGCTTTAAGGAAACAATAAATAAATAAATAAATATTCATGGAGAGACACATTTTTTTATTATTATCTATTTGCCATGGTGCTATTCAGTTGCTGGGAATTTTGCCCACTGGCCCGTTAAAAGTTTAAAAGATTTTTAGTTTTTTTTTATGACCAAGGTCACTCCTTCATTGTAAGTCTATGGTATTTTTTCCCTATCTGTTTTATTAACAAAATAAGTCAGAGAAATTGCAAACGTAATATAGCACCCCTCATCTCAACAGTTTAAAACATCATTCATGTCTTTAGCGTATTTGGTGCAGGACAAGTTATAAACTGTGATACTTCAGGACAGTGTTTGTTCTAACCGTAAACCCCAATCACCCCTAATAAGAAACATATCCAGCTGAATGTTAAATGAATGAATGTATATCAGCATTCACCACTATCCAGACATGCTTGTGCAATCCATTAAAAAGGTATATTCCCTGGTATTTCGGCATGTCCGTCAAGAAGACATCAACTCCCAGAGGTCTAGCGCTCTCTCTCTTCACTAGGAAGGGAGCCTCTTGACTCTTAAAGGTTCCAGTATGCCAAAAATTACTATTGACATTTCAATTTGGGGTAGATTTTTCAGACCGGCCCCCACAATTTCCCACCCTCCTCCACACCCCCAGAGAAAGGAAGGAAATTTACATCTGAATAAGCCAGACAAAACAGAGAGACATTTTCATGTGCGGCACATTGGGACGTCTATTCATCTGCTGCAATCTCTGTCAAGGAATACAGATGCCTACACATCACTATGTTATCTTATTGCTTCTTTTTATATCTGTTTTAGTACTAAATTTTCCACATTTGTTTGAATGTCCGGTCGTCGTTTCACTGTAAAGGCAGTTGATTTCTGGTCCCCCATTTCTGGTCAAGTCATAAATCTTTGTTGAAGGGATCAGATTACAGCTAAAAGAACAACTCAACCAGTACTGTAATGACATTACTGCCAATATTTATCTTTATGGAGAAAGAAAACCCCAGACATGCAAATAGTCTGCTACGAGACCCCTTGGTGTGAGATATTAGCTAAGGTGATATTAGCTCTTATTCTCATAAGATGAAAAAAGACCAGCCAATGCGCATGTGCAATACAATTTTTATGAGCAAATCCTGCATACATCAGGCTACAAATGGCCTTTTTTCAACTTAAATTACTAACTTGTATATATAACAAATTAATTCACATGCGGAATGTTAAAATAGCTTCAGGTGCTAATGTAGTTGAAGGATGATAGAGAATATTGTGTATAATATTAGAATCGTTATTTTGTTAGCTTTAATTGTAATCTCATCCCAGATGTTTCTATATAGGGTATTAAATGAGTTATAGATGTTAAAAAATTATTCATTTAGGCATATAACTTGTACTCATAGACAGTTCTGATAGGTCAGGTTAACAGCTAAGGGTCGTGGATGACAGGCGCATGCGCATTTGTTGTAATGTGTTACCATGTGCCTGCGTGAGCTGAGCAACGCCATCTCATGTGCTGTTCATGTTTTGTAATTTCAGTTTCAGAGTAAGACAGTAAAGAACCTTGAATCCAACACGCTCTGGAGTTTGTTATTCTTCGAGTGTGTTACATAGTTAGAAAATGGCTCTTGTTTGCTGCACAGTTGTTTAGTAAATGAGAATCTTCTGATTGTGAAAAAGCATTAGCTTAGTAAGAAAAAACAATATATCTCTAGGTAACACTATACCAAACTGTAAACACAACTATAAAATTTACAACAACAACAATTTTAGTGACGGGCCAGGATTATTAATCAGTAATACACATATATTTTTTTTTTATCACTGTAAAAAAAGTTGCTGACTTAAATTTCTAAGTATACAATCAACCTAGATGTTTAAGTCCTTTCAACTTAAATTACATTAAACTGACTTAAAAAACATAGTTGAATCTTGTATACCTTAAAAAAGGTTGAAAATTGATGAGTTAAAGCAATGTAAAAACAAATGTAGTCAAAACTTATTGATCATATAATATTTTACAATATTTATTTTTTACAGTATATATATAGGAGTGCATTTAGCTTTAATTGAAAGACAGGGGAAAAAGGAAAGAGCAGTGATCTTTCAAATTGTACACACCATCTCGAGGTTTAAAGTGCTTTTTTTCCATTATGAAGCTGCATTCATGCTCTGCGTTTGGGTAATTAGCAGAAAGTCAATTCCCATTACTGGTTAGGCCCATTGACCAGCTGCTTACTTTAATAAAAAGGCATGTCCTCTACATTTAGAGCGGGAAAGAATCAATACCCAGGATGCATTAAACGAACCTGCCTACTGACAACAGGGCCGCCAACCCATAACACAAGAACCTTGCTCTCTCAGAGATTCATCTATTCAGAACTCACCTCTCCTCTTCTGAGAAAGGGAACTCTGCACTCAGGCTTTCATGAATCCATTCCCTTTTCTATGTTTCTTGCTTTTCATTACTTCGGTCTCTTTTTAAAACTCACAAATCCAAGCCTTGTAGAGGCCATTGAAAAAAGGATGTTAAGTCTGGGGTGATATAAAGTAGCAATCAAGAACGCGCACATGAAAAATTGATTTGGAAAAACGTATGAAGAGCTACAGTATGTCTTCATTTGGGCATCTGTTAGACTGCTGGAAAACATGGTATGTTTATGTAAGGCTTAGTACATAAGATAAAAAAGGCAGGTGTTCAAGAAGCCAAGGAGCACAGGTTATATCTTGGGCCTCCATAGTCAGGACCAGTGTTGGGGAAAGTTACTTTTAAAAGTAATGCATTACAATATTGCGTTACTCCCCAAAAAAGTAACTAAGTACGTTACTTAGTTACTTTTTATGGAACGCAATGCGTTACATTACTTTTGCGTTACTTTTTCTCACCTGCATGGGCTTGTTTGTTTGTTTTTTAATAACAACTAAAACAATCTATTTTTGCCAATTGTTAAGGCCCTTCCACATCAAAAGTTAAATGAATAAGCCTAAGGCTGAAGGAAATGCCTATTTACTACTGTACAGTAGAGGGCGCCGCTCAAACAAACCTTTCAGCTGCTGCTGTTCTTGATTAAATAACAATAGGATACAGGAGAAGGAAGTTCAACACTCTTATTTCTAAACCTAATCTAAAGTCATTTTTGCTTATTAGTATGGTTGAATTAGATCATTGTAGGTCAGCAGCAAAGACATTGGTTAATAAAGTGAGATTAAATACATAAAGTATATTTGTGTAATTTAACATAGTTAATTATAAAAACTTTTGCACAAAATTCTGAGATTGCATTTGACTGTTTTTATTCATTTTGAGGAATACTGAATGTTTTTTGTGCAAGTGAGAAGAGTAAATGCATGTTCAATGCAAATGCACACAACACCTCACTTTATTTCTCTCAACATGGGGACAGGAGAGCTGTCAGTCAATAAATGTGAAAAAGTAACTAGCGTTACTTATTTGAAAAAGTAACTCAGATGTTTTGTTGTAAATTGAAAAAGTAATGCGTTACTTTACTAGTTACTTGAAAAAGTAATCTGATTACGTAACTCAAGTTACTTGTAATAAGTTACCCCCAACACTGGTCAGGACATAAAAGCCTGATGACACTGCTATTAAACCTATGGGGACCTATTATTACCTTTTTCAAAGTATTGTATTTGTTTTTGGGGTCTAGAATATGTTTTCATGCTTGAATTTTCAGAAACACATTATTTTTCAAATATTTTGACATTGTTGCAGCACCTCTCTTTCCAGTCTGTCAGCAACACTCTGTTTAGTTCCTGTCTGTGTGAAGCCCAGTCATATCCAGTAATACTGATTTATCATGTTGTCATTATCATGTGACCTTCCAGTATCAGTTACATCACTTCACTGCTATTCACAATTCCTCTCTCGTGAAGTGTCCTGTCCAACGAATGTGCTCTAGAAAAAACAATTATCGAACGCGAGACGCAAACCAGTGGAATGAAAAAAGGCCCAAAGAACGCTGTCATGCACGGGACGACAGTGATACGGTCAAAAAACTTCTGTCTAGTAGTGCATTTTTACTAAGAAAAACGAGTTGTGTCCCAAATCGCATAATTAGGCACTTTCCTGTGACGTTTTTTTATTATAAATTGTGCAAGAAGTTTGTTCACACTGAAAATTCCACATAGAAAAAGCACACTTTAAATACCTGGGTGATGCACTTAATTAACAGAAAAAACGAGTGTGAAATGTTGGACACTTCATGCACTCAACTGTCGCAGCTTAAATTACGTAGCAGAGGGGCTTTCAGATTCTGATGTTGAATGACAAAATAACCTTATAAATTTCATACACTACATGGATGAGTACATAGTGTCACGTATCCAGTCACCACACCAGCTCTGTCACCTTTACCGCACGATTTCCCTGCATCCCTCATGTTTCCCACCTGCACACCATCAGCCATCATTACATCAGCTCCTGCACCTCATCATCAGCACTCCCTATAAAGAGACACTTCTCCTGCGCTCCCTTGTCTGGTCTCGTTGTTCCCTCAAAGGACAGTTACCCGACTCCTTACCTGCACGATACCTACACAATACCTGCACGATACCTACACGATACCTGCACGATACCTGCACGATACCTGCACGATACCTGCACGATACCTGCACGATACCTACACGATACCTGCACGATACCTGCACGATACCTGCACATTACCTGCACGATACCTGCACGATACCTACACGATACCTACACAATACCTGCACGATACCTGCACGATACCTGCACGATACCTGCACGATACCTGCACGATACCTACACGATACCTGCACGATACCTGCACGATACCTGCACGATACCTGCACGATACCTGCACGATACCTGCACGATACCTGCACGATACCTACACGATACCTGCACGATACCTGCACGATACCTGCACGATACTTACACGATACCTACACGATACCTGCACGATACCTGCACAATACCTGCACGATACCTGCACGATACCTGCACGATACCTGCACGATACATGCACGATACCTGCACGATACCTACACGAGACCTGCACGATACCTACACGAGACCTGCACGATAACTCCACGATACCTACACGATACCTGCACGATACCTGCACGATACCTACACGATACCTGCACGATACCTGCACGATACCTGCACGATACCTACACGATACCTGCACGATACCTCCATGATACCTGCACGATACCTACACGATACCTGCACGATACCTACACGATACCTGCACGATACCTGCACGATACCTACACGATACCTGCACGATACCTGCACGATACCTACACGATACCTACACGATACCTACACGATACCTACACATTACCTGCACGATACCTACATGAGACCTGCACGATACCTGCACGATACCTACACGATACCTGCACGATACCTGCACGATACCTGCACGATAGCTGCACGATACCTGCACGATACCTACACGATACCTGCACGATACCTGCAAGATACCTACACGATACCTGCACGATACCTGCCCGATACCTACACAATACCTACACGATACCTGCACGATACCTACACGATAGCTGCACGATACCTACACGATACCTGCACGATACCTACACGATAGCTGCACGATACCTACACGATACCTACATGATACCTGCACGATACCTACACGATACCTGCACGATACCTGCACGATACCTACACGATACCTACACGATACCTACACGATACCTGCACGATACCTACACGATACCTGCACGATACCTACACGATACCTGCACGATACCTGCAAGATACCTGCACGATACCTGCACGATACCTACACGATACCTGCACGATACCTACACGATACCTACACGATACCTGCACGATATCTGCACGATACCTACACGATACCTACACGATACCTACACGATACCTGCACGATACCTACACGATACCTGCACGATACCTGCACGCTACCTACACGATACCTGCACGATACCTACACGATACCTACACGATACCTGCATGATACCTACACGATACCTACCAGAAGGGTTTGTCTTCAGTCATCTGCTTCCTTCATCCGTCTTCAGTCATTTGCCTCGATCTCGATTTCAGAACCTGCAACAGATAAGACCATTTCTCATCCAGATATCCATCCTGATATATTCATCAGTTACTCATCTGTTTCCATTGTTGTGATAACATCTGCAAATAAACCTGTTGATTACTTTACCTGTGTGAATACTTCTGTTTGACAGATAGTGCATAAGTGTTTTTTTTTATTAAGTAAAGTTATAAAATAATAATTTAAACTCAAATTAAGACTGCAAATTATCCCCTAAAACTCTATAAAGAATGACAAGACTTACGGTGAAATATGTGGATAAACCATGTTTCTATATACCATCTTTGAAGGGAAAGCATGTGACCATATCCTCACATAGAAAGTGTTTTAAGCTCTTCCTCTCAGTCTGGAGTGTGAGTGTGTGTTTCACCCTGTATCTTTTATCTGTCACACAGGTCTGTGGACACTGGATTACAGCTTTGAGATCTACCAACTTTTTTTTTACTGCCTTTCTGTGGCTCAAGCATTTCTGATTCTCTGCCACCTCCCAAAATTTATCCATGTATGCTCCCTCTCTCTCTCTCTCTCTCTCTGGAATCTGACGATATATGCGGCTGTCTTCTCTCTGATTATAGTGATCCAGTGGAACGGAGAGATAGCTGTAGGGATGAAGAGAGAGGGAGAGATGTGTGAGAAAAACAGCAGACCAAGAAAATCTTCATATGCACTTAACATTCAAAAGTGAACATGGCTGCTGAGGAACTGTGGGCAAAAGGATTATCGGGGCTAAGATTTCAGAATCTCTGAAAGATTCACATATAGTTTGTTTGTGTCAAAGCCAGAACATGCTGTCATTAAAGCTCAAGTGTGTAATTTTTTTATGGCATTGAATGAAATAGCAAAAAATTACTGTTTTCAAATGGGTTTCCCTCTGTCTACCTTTTTGTCATGTTCAGGCTGAGGAAAAAGACGAGGTAAGCCAAGCAAATCTATTTGCAGTGATACTTTTATTATACAAACCAAAAGAGAATATCTATAATGAGAATAGGTGAATTGATACCAAACAGTGTGCATAGTACAGTCAACACCAGACAACTAACAGAGAAACTGAGGTCAATATATATATATATAAGCTTATTTCACGCAGCAGTTATTTTGAAATCAAAAGCGAGGCTCCGGTGGGAAGAAAACTGGAAGTGTCGCGAATGCGATGGCGTATTGTTGTGTTTAATGTAGAAATTAGTTATTCTAAAAATGTACATACATTTCTTTGAGCGAATTCAATGAAACAACAAATAACTATGATGACAAATGAAAACTTAGTAACTATGACAACCAATGAAACTAAGGAAAAACAGGAAACAATAAGAAACAAACTAAGGGGCCCTTTACACAACAAATAACTTCAAAGTTAAAGTTTTTGAAAACAATACTGTCATCGTCTCCATGTAAACAACAAAAACGCAAATTGGCGAAAACAATGAAATTCTCATCACTGTAATAGAATAAAAAGATGACATATTATTTTATGATAAAATCCATTATACATAATTGTAGTGTTTATGGAACTACATCAAATTTATTGCAAATAAGGAGATAATGCAATAAGGAGATTCTAACGAGAAGCACCATTTAGAATAGTTGGAATTGTTAAAAGAAAAAACACCCCACAAAAGTAAAATGTCTGATGCAACAAGATAATGTGAATTTATGTTTATGTGAATTCATTTTATGTTTAATTGTGCCTAATTGTCATAAAAAATGTGGCAAATAAAAAAAATACAATAATAAATAAATGCAAATATTATAAATATTTATAAATATTCTAAATAATTTATGCTAAATATAATTCCTTATATATTCCTTTTGATTTCAGGGTGAAATGTGAACTGGACCTATTTTCATGAGAGTTACCCATAGACCTGAAAAATACACAATGCTCATTTGATATTAGAAAATATTACATTTTACATTTACATGTTTACAGTTATGGAGTTAAAAATGAGCTTAAACCATCTTGTTTTTGTTAAAGTGTTTTTATTATTTCTACAAACTTGTTTTGAAGCTGTAACATTCATTTAAAGAGTGTCCGTACTGTACTGTTCATCTGTGGTAAGCAGCTGGCATATCAAACAGTCTTATCTCAAAGCTTCCATGATCCCCTGCAATGATTCTAGTGTGAAAGATTAATACAGAGGAAATGTAGTTCAATGCAAATGTCATTTTACTACCACAGAGATGAAAGAAAGAGGAGAAGAGAGCGGGGACGAGGGAGAGAGACCCTTGGTATGACTTAAATCGCATGAACATGATGAGCAACTCTTACAACAGAGGAAAGCATATCCTGCTGTTTTTCCCCATTTTCTCTCTCTCCCCTCATCAACAGCCTTGATTAGCAGTGCTTTAATTAGACAGAGAACAAAAGGAATGTGATACCCATCTGTGGAGCGATCCCCCATCACCCCCTTCTCCCTACCAGCAGAAACCCTGACTTCCAATGCACCGCAGCAATCAGTGTTAAAACAAACCCTACACAACAGTACTGAAACATCTTTACACTTCATCATCAAACACTTTCAGAAGACTAGCGAGGGTTTGGGGCTCTCGAATCATGTCTTACTGTATATAGTACAGATTAAGCTGAATGCCAGCCACATTCCACGACAGCTTCATATGAAGTATAGAAAAAATAGTGTTGCCATGGTGTTCTGGGTGGTTTCAGGGTTGCCAGGATGTTTCTAAATGACCATTTCAAGTTCAAGGTGTTGCAATGTGGTTGCTAGGGGGTTCCTTAGTGGTTCCAGTGTTGCCAGGGTGTAATTTGGTGGTCTTTAGAGAGTTCTGAGTTGTTTCCAGGGTGTTTTTTTATGTTTCTAGGATGTTATAGGTGGCTGACATGGTGTTATGTGGTTTCAGGGTTGCCTGGATGTTTCTAAGGGGTAATTTCAAGTCCACAGTGTTGCTATGATGTTCTGAGTGGTTCCAGGGTTGCCAGGATGTTTCTGGGTGGTTGTAAGAGAGTTCTGAGTTGTTTTCAGGGTTTTTCTAAGCAGTTGCTAGGATGTTCTGGGTGGTTGCCAGGGTGTTCTGGGTGGTTTCAGGGTTTCCACGATGTTTCTAAGTGGTCCTTTCAAGTCCAAGGTGTTGCTATGCTGTTGCTATGGTGTTCTGAGTGGTTCCAGGGTTGCTAGGATGTTTCCTGGTGTTTGTACGAGTTCTGAGTTGTTGCCAGGAAGTTGCTATGCATTTGCTAGGGTGTTCTAAGTGGTCCCATGGTTCCTAGGATGCCTCCTGGGGGTTGTAAGAGAGTTCTGAATTGTTGCTAGGTTGTTTCTATCCAATCGCTGGGGAGATCTAGGTGGCTGCCAGGTTGTTGCTATTACTAGGATGTTCTGGCTGGTCAAGGGTTTTCAAGGTGTTTCTAGGTGGTTGTTGGAGAGTCCTGGGTTGTTGCTATGCAGTTACCAGGGTGATCTGGGTGGTAGCCTGGTTGCTGTGCTATGGCAGAGTGTTCTGAGTTGTTTGCCAAGAGGTTTCTGGTGGTCATTAGAGAGTTCTGTATTTTGTTGCAACTGGGTGTTGCTATGAGGTTGCTAGGTTGAACTGTTGTTGACAGGTTACTGTTATGTTACTTGCTACTAAGGTGTTCTGTATGGTCGCTAGATTGATTTCCAGGGCATTGCTTTTCAGTCATTAGTTGTACCAAAGTTTAATACTTATTGGGTTTTCAAATCAATAACCTTACATATGAGAATAAGTGAGGATTTGCATACACCATTACTAATTACCCACATGCCCCTGCTGGAGGACAAAGATGAGGAGCAAGAAAGAAAAACAGCTGCTATGCTGTCACTTTACATTCATGATAACTATAATTACAACGAGGGTCAGTCAATTAAATAAGGCCTGCATGTCCTCAATTATGCTGAAAATAAATTAATGCTAATTAACCGATCAGACCTTCATCCATTAACAGAAAAGGAAAGACAAAGGCAAACGAGAGAAGGAAAGTGTAAAATTGTCAAAATGCAATTAATGGACCAGTCCAACAGTTCTATTTATAAAATAATTTTTTGATTTGTGTGACTTGACATCCTTAATTTTGGGTTCAGGAATAAAAGCGGTTCCATCCTCGCAAAAATATTATGCTCACAATGTTTAAAAGATTTCACATGAGCTCCAAATGGCTAAAATTTTCTTGACAATTTAACTTTCTATGATCGAATCTGTACAATGTTGCAAAACCAGTACAAGCAACAACAGCTCAATATGAAAGTTTTGCAACACTGCTATCTGTTCTCCTGATGCACACAATGCATTCTCTACAGTGAATATATTTCATTTGGACATCTCGATTATCTCTGTGGACAGTGCCAACAGCAGCAGCTGTGGGGATGGAGAACCGGTGGATGTGATGTTGTGGCGCCACTTAGTCGTCATATGCTAGGCACTAATTCCCAAATCAACCGCAGCTATTAAATCAACTGATTTGCACTTGTGTTCTGCAGTGAGATGCAAGAGCCACGATTTATACCACACAAGTGTTGCTGAGGATTCTGCAACCGATCAATAGTTACAATGTGTCAGTGACCCTGGGATGGTTTGAAAAATGTCTTATGCTATTCTGAAAATGGCCTGTTTACACCTGGTATTTGTATCTCGCTAACCAATCACCAAGTGTATAAACGATATCTCAATAAATAAATAAATAAATAAATAAATAAATAAATAAATAAATAAATAAATAAATAAATAAATAAATAAATAACCTTTGTGCCTTTTTTTTTACTTCTTTGAGTTTGAAGACATGCAGTAACATGTCACAGTAAGTAGTAACACAATCAGAGATCGTCCTCTTGACTAAATCTAATCACAGGAGGTCAAAGGAGATGAATTTGAGATGGATTTTAATACCTGGTGTAAACAAGGCTAAAGTGTCTATTGATTTTACCCAACACAATCTGAGACATTACCATCTCTACTATCCTTGTATCTTTCTATCTTCCTATAAAGAAACCTTTTCTTCCATAAGAATCTTTCCACACGCACGTACACGCACACACATGCCCCCCCCCCCACACACACACGCGCACTCACACACACAGATGTGTGTGCGCGTGTGTAAAGATTCTTGTAGAAGAAAAGTTTACTTTATATATACATATATATATATATGTGTGTGTGTGTGTGTGTGTGTGTGTGTGTGTGATTGGCCTAAGGGTGTAGGGTCAGTTCTGCGTACACTGCACTTCACTTGAATACTCCTCTGCGAAGGCAAGAATAAGTCCCATTAAGTCCTGTAGCGATGGGAAAGGGGCAAACTGGTAGGTGTAAGATGATATTGGAAGTCGCAGACTCGATCCCGCATGCAGGTGACCCAGGTGCTAGTGATGTGGAAATATCACCCGGCAGCACCCTGAGCGATCAAGCAGCCTTTTCTAGGGACAGCACTGCTTGCTCCACACAGAGAGGGGCCTAGAAAAGGTGGCCTAAACAAAGCTTGTCTCCTCATCCCCCAGTTGGCTAACCGCGTCAACGAGCAATCTTCTTATGTGGTCGAACTAAATCAAAGAAACAGTGCCCACTCACCTTTAATGGAGGGAAAGGACTCAAACTCACATGCTGGAACATCAGAACCATGCTAGACTCAGCTGACAGCACTCGACCAGAGCGACGATCTGCTTTAATTGCTCACGAACTTGCTAGGCTGGATGTTGACATCGCCACACTCAGCGAAATCCACTTTTCAGAGGAAGGAAGTCTAAGGGAGCATGGCGCAGACTACACCCTCTACTGGTCAGGCAAACTAGCGACAGAGAGACGCCTTTCAGGTGGCGGGTTCATGATAAGGGACTCCATCGCTACAATCGCTTGTCCGCTGCAAAATCACATTTCACTTTAAGCCCAAACCAAGGAAAGGTGGCGCCCCGAGGAAGAAGGTCAAGGTCTACACCCTTGAGTCTGCCACAGTCAGAGCAGTTTTCCAGGAGAGCCTACGGTCTAGGCTAGAGGAACCCATCTGCCCAGCGACTTGCCTCCGGCCCCAGAAGTGCTGTGGAACCGCATCAATGCTGTTGTTCTGCAAACATCTGAAGATACCCTCGGATTCTTCACGAAGCAAAACAGGGATTGGTTCGATGAGAACAACTTAGAAGTCCAGAAGCTGCTGTCCAAGAAGAGATCAGTACACAAGGCCCACCTGGCCCAACCATCCTGCCCGCATAAAAAAGCAGCCTTCTGCCTGGAATGCAGCAGCCTCCAGCGCAAGCTTCGAGAGATTCAGAACGAGTGGTGAACCAACCTCGCAGTAAGAACTCAGCTTTGCGCTGATACTGGTGACTATACACAATGTGGCTTCAGAGCCAACCGGGGAACCACAGACATGGTGTTTGTCCTGAGGCAGATTCAGGAGAAGTGCCGGGAACAAAACAAATCGCTGTACGTCACCTTTGTGGATCTGACAAAAACATTTGATACAGTGAGCAGGCAGGGACTTTGGAAAATTCTGGAAAAGCTAGGCTGCCCACCGAAGTTCCTCACCATGATCATCCAGCTTCATGAAGACCAGCTTTGACAAGTCAGACATAGCAACGACCTCTCGCAGCCCTTCCCTATTGCAAACGGTGTGAAACAGGGCTGTGCTCTTGCTCCCACACTGTTCACCATTTTGACCATGACGTAAACATCCGTTTTCGTCTCGACAGGAGCGTGTTCAACCTGAGGCGTCTGCAGGCCCACACAAAGACCATGGAGCTACTGATCCGGGAGCTGCTGTTTGCTAACGATCCCGCCCTCCTTGCTCACACAAAGACAGCTATGCAGCAAATCACGTCTTGTTTCGCAAAAACTGCTCAGATATTCGGCCTTGAAGTCAACTTGAAGAAGACTGAAGTTCTGCATCAGCCTGCACCACAAAAAGTGTACCATCCACCAAGCATCTCCATTGAACAAACAGAACTGAAGGCTGTCCACCATTTCAGCTACTTGGGGTGCGTGATCTCGTCTGATGCCATGATCGACAAAGAAGTTGAAAACAGGCTGGTCAAGGCAAACAGTGCGTTCAACAGGCTATACGGACATGTGCTGACCACTCTCCTGTATGGCATTGAGTCCTGGGTCACGTACCGTCATCACCTGAGACTCCTTGAGCGTTTCCATCAGCGCTGCCTCCGCACAATCCTCAACATTTGTTGGAGTGACTTCGTCATCAACACAGAAAAGTCCTCGAGTCAGCGGAGGTCACTAGCAACGAGGCCATGGACCTCAAGGTATAACTTCGCTGGGCAGGGCACGTCTCCAGGAGGGAGAACCATCACCTACCTAAGATCGTGCTTTACGGTGAACTGTCCTCTGGCTACCGCAATATCGGGGCACCACGAAACCGGTACAAAGACCCCTGAAGAAGTTCCTCACTGCTTGCTGCATTGATCACTGTCAGTGGGCAACACAAGCAGCTGATCGCGACTCCTGGCGGCGCACAGTCCATCAGGCCACCTTCCTCTTTGAAGATACCCGCAGGGCCAGTATGGAGGACATAAGGAGAAGAAGGAAGAACCGTATCCCCTCAGCACCCATCCTGGATCAGACCTTTACCTGCAGTCATTGTGGCAGGACCTGCCTGCCCCTTGTAGGCCTCGTCAGCCACAAGCGTGCCTGTAGAAGACATGGATATCCTTCCTAAATCTTCGTTTGCGAAGCCAAGCTATGTGTGTGTGTGTGTGTGTGTGTGTGTGCAACAGACAAAGATGTTTAGTGCAATTTTACACAGAAAAAATATTAAAATTAAAAAACAATTTTCTTATAATGTTGCAACTTCTCAAATGGGAGTATATTTACACATAAGATCACATGTCAAAATGTAAATACGTTTAAATGTCAAACTAATATTTATTTAGCTGCTGTTTGTACTGTTGGCATACCAGTTCAAAACTAATATTTTTCATATTAAATGTTCAATTAAGCTCTATTCAATCTAACAAAAAGGCAGTGTGATGTAAGATGTTCATAATTAAGATAATTTGTTTCTGATTTTTCAGGGGGGTGGAAATTAATGTCAACTGAATAAGTGCCAATTATCATCCAATTTGTACAAACTGACATGATGAATTCAAACGAGATGCAGACACGTTCCCGAATTCCAAACAAGTCTTGATTATCCCTCATCTTGATCTCAACACAGTCCTGTGTACTTCAGTCCGTCGTCTCATAATCAGACTGCAATGTGGTTGAGCTATTGTTGCTGCATCACAAGTTTTCATGTGATGTTTGTGATTACAGCTTCATTGAAAACAACTATAAGACTAAAATCATCAGAACTCAGCCTGGTACTTAAAGGCACTTGATGCACAAAACCAGAATTTCTGAGTTGCATTGGATTCTATGTGAAATATTGAAACACTTAATAACTTTCATTAAAAATGCATACAAATGACCTTGGCTTCCCTTCAAATATCAATATATATGAAAATATATAAAAATGTAAGTTTCGTGACAGAATATATAACCAATACTAAGCATGCTAATGCTGTTAAGCATTATATACTCATATAATGTTTGTTGATATTATTACTGAGAAATGTTGTGAAATGTTATCTGATATTTAAAATATAAAAAATATAAAATGTATGCAATTTATATATATATATATATATATATATATATATATAAAAATTGCATACACACACACACACACACACACACACACACACACACACACACACACACACACACACACACACACACACACACACACACACACACACACACTTCTGGGAATATTACTTGCAAATTGTATTCCGATCGTTATAGGTAGAGTATTGACTACTTTTTGATTAATTTTGACCTTACTCATTTATCACATTTGAATGGGATTATTGTGTACCATGTGGATATTTAAAAAAAAACTAAGAGAAAGAAAATATTTCCTATTTTTTGTTATACAACAACATGAAATGCAATAAGCTTTGAAGGCATTAAAATTTGGTGTCATGATGGTCATTGTGTGTGTTTCTAATGTACAAAGACTGAGTGAAAGGCATTCAACTCTATTCACTGTGGATAAGTGCATGAGGAAAAGAGGGTGAATAGTTCATCTTGACACATCAAGAGAAGAAAAATACTGTCGCTCAAAATAGTGATGCATTTATCACAGAAATCCACGGAGAGTCACTTTTCGAATGTAATGAGGACATGTAATGTCTCCTAGCATCAGAGAGGGGGTGTGTTTATAAGTGAACAAGACATTTCTGAGCTGGTGTTGTTTTCATTTCTCCAGCCCAGCTATGGAATAGTCTTTTAATCATAATTGAAACAATAAAATAATATTACAGTGATTTCTTTGATAATTCACAACACACGGACAACAAGGAAATGGGTAACAAAAGGACCCAAAACTTCTCTTCTTACCCTAGATTTTACTTCATTATTCCATGGGTGATTCAAGTGGGGCCCAAATGAAATCCAGATTACAATAACAGCTGGGCTGGGTTCAATTAAGAGAGTGTAAACACATACTGGGCTCCCGGCAGCACAGTAAGACTTGTACACGTTTACATTAACTGATATTTCTCATTAGAGAAATAGCTTTGTCATATTCATGAATGAGTTGATTGACTGCTTTCAATCAGCAGTCTTTACAATTTTGCCTTTTGTTTTCCACACACAATATTTTTTGGGGGGATGAACTATCCCTTGAAAGGCATAGTATGTAAGTTTTTGCCACTAGAGGTCACACTTATGTCCCAATTCAGAGCGTCACATCAGTGCAACGAAGGCTGTGCCAATTTGAAGGCTCCTTCGAAAGCAGTCCTTGAATCCTTGCATCCTTCCTTTCCTGGGCAACGCCGCACTGTTTTACTTGGTGAAAACAATAATAAAATTAAAAATACATGTAAAAATACATGACTCTGTTGTTGCACATACACGGGTTTCTGTCATCACATAGATGCGCGTCTTACCGTCTCGTCACTCGTGAATCATCTTGCTTGCTTCCTGATGAACCCAAACTGGGCGAAAACTCCAAGTTTATGTTGCACACTTAAAACAGACTCCGTCTTCTCTTTGGCAACTTTATTTCGCCAGTTCTGTTGGAATTATTTCTTTTTACACGAAGCAACACAACATCTTCTAACATATAGCCTACATTCACTTCACTTGGCTCAGCACTCGACACCGCTACTGTACTGGCTTATGACATCATCGTAACTGAACTTTCACCTTTCAGTAACATAAATCAAAATAATATCCAGAATATTATATATTATAGTGATTTCCCTTACAAAATTCTAAGCATATTCCTATTCTAGGAAATTATAAAATTATAAAATAATACTTCTAGGTCTCAACACCCGCGCCTCTAAGAGGCAGAAAACAACACTCTTTCGGTCTATTCTAGCAGAAGCACAGATGACACGGAGCTGTTGTGCTGTAAACTAACCTAAATGCATAGGGTATGTCAGGTTTTTATGATTCGCAAACTTAGTTGGACAATTTCATTCAGAGACCTGATGACTAACATAACTTAGCTTACTAGTCAACTAACTAACATTTTACATAATGTTATATTAATATGCAAATGAAACACAAACAAACAGATCCAACTTTGAAATTGCAGTTTATTATTGAGTCAACAAGAATTTACAAACAATGCAAAATCTACGTTAATTGCAATGTTATTTTACAGAAAATTGCAGAAATCGATAGACATGGGCCGTTACACTGGTTAATAATTGCATTTGGGATAATGTAAATACACAAATCAACAAATATAATATTATTCTTCTGTTTTTTTTTATATTTTAATCCAAAAATATAAAAAATTGTGCCTTTAAATCTATAACAAATTTCCCCCCAAATCCACAGGAAGTGCAAAAACAAAAACAAAAAAAAACAACAACTCTATTTGGACATTAATATGTAACTTTAAACACATATAATTGACACAAACTCCACAATTTTGAGAATGTATGATCCACAAGAGGTGCTTCCTGTAAACATGTAGTCTATATTAGAGGTAATAGGAAAAAATAACCATGTGAAAACTTTTTGTAATAAACCTGGCATTAAAACCCATCTAATACAGACAGACACACACACACACACACACACACACACACACACACACACACACACACACACACACACACACACACACACACACACACACACACACACACACACACACACACACACACACACACACTCTCTTTCTCCCTCATGTAGGGACGGTTTGTATTAGCCTTCAGAGGTGCGCGTCATCCATCACAGTGGCACGAAGGCTAAGTTGACAAATTTCCAATATTAATAGAAGCTGTCGGGCCGTCGTAGGGTTATAGCTGTCCCTGTCACGGGCACCTATTAAGGCCTGGCTCCTGCTGCAGGACGAGGTAATTAATACACTCACACGTGCTCCCAACACAATTTAGATTGACATAGCCTACACACTTTCACCTTCATTTGAGGCGGGGACAGCAGGCAGAGAGACAAAAGCTTGATGCTTCGGTGTGTCTAGAAGCTACTTTGAAAGCGTTGCTGTAGCTAAAAGCTACATTAAAGCGATACATTTGAAATCAGGAAGTCTGATTAATAAACATGAGGAGTGGTATCATTCCAATGAGAATTTATTGTGGGTGTGGCTACCCGGTGTAAAAGAGTGCAACAGTGCATGCCCATGTCCATTTTCCTGGACTTGGTTCCAGAAGTATTTTTCCAATGGGATTTTTTAAAAGTCTTCGTTAAATAGTTATATCTCATGAACCAAATCAACCAGCTATGAGGTGAATCACAACATTACAACTTTGATTTAAAGCAAAAAAAGGAAACAATTTGACTTAAATGCATCCCTTGTTTCGATTGGTGGAGATTTCTTTGCAGAATGGTAATGTAGATTTTGACCAGGGATTCCACTGTTAAAGGTGCTCTAAGCGATGTCGGGTGACTTCACTTCTTGTTGACGTTTAAAGTATTGTCAAACAAAACGAAGGCAAGCTAGACCCTCCCTCCTCCTCATCCGCGCACTAACCCCCCAAACCCCACCCTCAAACCCTTCTTATCTGTTATTGGCTGGATCAGTTTGTTGTGTTTCGTGGTGAGAGTAAGCCCAGTTTGTTTTTGTTGCCGTGTGTGGAGCTTGGGGTGTCTGCAGAGACCGTGTTTTTTTACAGTGTGTTCAGGGGACAGGCAGCTAGCGGATAGTGAGGAGATGTTTGTTGTATGTGACAAAAAATGTTTTGGCCTAAAAAACGGTGACATCGCTTTGAGCACCTTTAAACAGGATAATGTGACTGATGGCTTAAAAGCATATACCATCAATTTACAACCTCATATCTCACAGGCCTGTCTTTAAGGTTCGTAAGTTATCATTACAAATCAATTAACCTTAAGAGAAGATGAATGGGATTGACTGTTGCACTCTACAGAAACTAAACAACCAACAAAATGTAATGCTGATCATTGGTTGTTGCTATCGTGGCTGGTTTGGACAACACCCCTGACGAACATAGAATAGAGATGTTTTGGAGCTCATCGCTCATAGTACACAGTGTAAGGTTGTGTGAGAAAAATAATTAGACAAAAATCTAGAGCCCGATATTAGTCATTTTCCTAACTATCGGTATCGGCATTTATAATGGCCGATAAATTAATATTTTAAAAAATGCGGGTGCGGTGATTCATGTGGCGCTGCCAATAAAGCACCTAAAAGCTGTCACAAAGAACTGGCAAAAGTAATGATTGTGAATACATCAATTATAGCAAAGATACATTTTAATTGTTTATTAATAAACAAGTGGATTCAGTCAGCTGCAAAGTTGATGACACTGACTCGCGATCTCAGTGAACACACCAGAGAGAAATGCACATTTCATACAGATTACAGCAGAGAGCAGTCTGTCTTTCATTTTGAATTGCTCTGTTTAAAAGTAGACATTTCAATATAGATATGTTTCTCATGCCTATACGCTGAGTTTCAGTTCATTTAAGAGACGAGCTGCAGTTCATGCGCCAGCGCCTCCGTGTCGAGATTATCTATTGTCTGCTATATTTACTTCTTATTTAATAAATCCAGGCAATTGGTTGATGAAACATTGATTTAAACTAAGATACAATTATTACAAAACGAAATTCACTTTAATGAAAGGCTTTGTGCTTTCTGTTTGAGGTCACTGCGAAAGTTTTAAAGCACTTTAGTGCCGCTTTCAGAGCTGGTCACGTCCGTAACATTGTTTTTTTCTCATAAATGCGAACACACAAAAAATAAAATAAAATGAATATTATGTTCTGTTGAGAGCCAACCATTCTTCATCCGGTGAGTAGTAGCCTATTACTTTTGATTTGCGCTGTGTAATTCACTGAATTGATTTCTCTGCTACCAGCCTCTATCACGTATTGTGTGAGCTTGTGACTATTGCAAGCGCGCAGCTGAGAAGACCTGATTATATTGTCTGCTATATTTACTTCTTATTTATTAAATCCAGGCAATTGGTTGATGAAACTGATTAAAATGCAAATCCCTTGACAGTGAACTGATGCCCCATTCTGCTTTGTAACAGGCGCTTTTTTGCGTCTTAAACAGCTGTTGCGACGCAAGCAATAACGGCCGCGTCCGGTGTATACACAGTACTTATCTGAAGCAGCAGAAAGGAGCAGCAACTGGCTGTGGTTGAGACGGAAAGATTCTAGCTGGCTGTGTACAGGTCGCCATGCTACGGTTTCATAGAATTCTTGAAAACTTGAAGAATCTGTTGGTTTATTTGTATAGGTTGTATAGTATTTACAGTCATTACGTTCCTGTGTATATTGCGTGAATGATATTGTGTTTTGCGGTAGGTGGTATGCCATACGGAACCGTTGCCACTGAAACTGCATATTAACGCACCAGTGGGGCTCGACACCCTTAGTCAAACGGGTTGGCGCGTATGGTTGGGTTGCGGAGAGATTTTGGTTAGGTCTCAGCAGCAGGAGGGATGTAGAGGTCAGTAAGCTGGGCTGAGTTGAGTGGGGGACGGAGGGGGGTGACTCTGGGACGCCAGAGTCACTGTCGAGCCCTCTTGAGGTGTCGTGGGCTAGTTGATGAAACACTGAGGATGGAAGGTGCCCACTTGAAGACCCTAGAGATGTCCCCTACTCAGCTCAATCCAGACGGTTGTCATGGGGGGAGCGCACTGTGGTTGCAGCCGTTGTGTGTGCTGACGCGTGTTAACACTAGACAGAAGGAGATTTACATCACCATATGGAAAGAAGCGTAAATGGATGGAGAAGCATAGGTTACTGTAAAGCTAAGTCTTAGTTGGTGCTTATCTTGGCGAAAGCTGAGTACAAATCAGCATGAAGTTTTAACATCTACTCTCGTGTAATGGAAATCATGAAGATCTGGATACGTCCTGTGACTGCAGTGAATAGTGCTGCTGGCAACAAGGGAAAGACCTTGTGACAGCCTGGAGAGACAGCTGACAGGAGGAAAGAGACCCCAATGGGGCTGGTAAGGGTTAGTTACCCTTGTCGGCAGTATCCAGCTCTGTGTTTACAGGATGCTGGAGACACCCGCCCAAGGCTTCTGAGAAATTAAAGAGAAAAATACCCCTAGAGTCTGCGAGAGCAGGGGCGGAAGATGACTCAATGTTGGACAACATGGTTAACGACGTTGGAATGGAAACGGATATGAGTATGGAGAGTACTTCACAATAGACTAGTTCAGGTTCTGCAGTTAGTAAAGTCAATGAACTCCAAGCTTGTGTCTGTGGCTGGAGCAAGGCGACAACGGTCAGGGGGTTGAAGATTCATCAAGGGAAAATGAAATGCTTGAGGGAGAAGGGACAAGGGCCTCGCATTGATCAGTACTTCTTACAAAGTCAGTCAAGTCAGTCGAATGAAATCCAGCAACAGGAAGCAAACCAAAGTTTTCAGGATATCAGTACCCCTGTCATAGAGGAGATGAGGGTTTGCACAGTTACTTGTGAACCCGGTCAGACTTACCAGCATAAGAGAGAAAAGAACCTCAACGGGCATAGGCCTGGAGTTAGATGGCCAAGATCTTGTGAGAAAACTGCATGGGACACGGTAAACACAGATCTATGCTTTGCATTGGAAAGATTAACTGGTACAGTTGGATAAATTTGGGGACATCATTTACGCATATGGAAGTGAGAGGTTTGGTGTGGAAAAAAGGAAGGAAAAAGTACAAACTACTCCTGCTGTATCTAGACGGCAGCAGAAAATTGAAGGGTTAGTTAGAGAAAGGAGACAGCTGAGGAAGCAATGAAAAAAAGCAGAACAAAGTCAGAAGGAGGGACTCAATCTCTTACAAAGGGCCATAAAAGATAAGCTTGCAACATTGCGCAGATCTGAGCGCCTACGGAAACGCTACAAAAAGAAGGAGCGTGTGAGGGCTAATTTCTATAAAGATCCATTCAAATTCGTAAAGAATTTATTCACCAGTGAGAAGAATGGCACTTTAAAAGCATCTAGGGTTGAGCTAGAGAGATATTTGGAGGAAACGCATCCAGATGCAAAAAGGCATGAGCCTATGTCAATTCCGTCAGATATCCCACCCATCAATCCACCAGAATACCAAATGGAGGTCTGTGCACCTAAGTGGAAAGAGATAGAGCAGGTTGTGAGAAAGGCAAGGGCTTCATCATCTCCAGGGCCTAATGGAGTTCCGTACAGAGTGTACAAGAGTGCTTCAGGAGTTCTACGAATTCTGTGGAAATTGATAAAAGTGGCATGGGAAAAGCAGGTTGTACCTAGAGCATGGCGCCGAGCAGGTGGATTCTTTATACCTAAAGAAAAAGATGCTACAAGCATCAGTCAGTTTCGTCCTATTTCACTATTAAACGTCGAAGTTAAGATTTTCTTCAGCATTATTACGCAGAGATTGTCAACCTACCTATTAAAGAATGGCTTCATTGACACTTCAGTTCAAAAAGCGGGCATTCCAGGGTTCTCAGGATGCTTAGAACACATCAATGTTATCTGGCAACGAATTCAATCAGCCAAAAAGGAGAGGAAGGAGCTCCATGTGACATTCCTGGATTTGGCTAATGCATATGGTTCAGTGCCACATGAGCTTCTTTGGGCAGAATTTGATTTTTTTAGAGTACCAATGTCAATAACAAATTTAGTGAAAGCCTATTTTGGAGATTTGCAATTTAGTTTCTCAACTCCAAAATTCAGCACCGCATGGCAATGCTTAGAGGTTGGAATAATGGCAGGATGCACCATTTCTCCACTGGCTTCTACCATGGCAATGGAAGTAATCATTAGGGCATCAAGCTGGGTAGTAGGAGGAGAGCGCTTGGCTTCTGGGATGCGACTACCACCAATCAGAGCATACATGGATGACATGACAACCATGACTATAACAGTAGCCTGCACTAATCGGTTATTGGGGAAGTTAACAGGTAATATTGAATGGGCAAGAATGCAATTTAAGCCCTCTAAATCAAGGAGCATCTCAATAGTTAAAGGAAAAGTAGTAGATAAAACATTCTTCATTAATGGTGAGGCAATACCAACAGTTTCTGAGAAGCCAGTGAAGAGTCTTAGGAGATGGTACGATGGGGATCTAAAGGACACAGTTCGAGAGGGAGAAGTTAGACGACAAGCAGTGGAAGAGTTGAAGAGCATAAACAGCTGTGCTCTACCAGGCAAACTAAAACTCTGGTGCTTTCAGTTTGGTCTACTGCCAAGGTTGCTGTGGCCACTGACTGTGTACGAGGTTTCTTTGACAACAGTGGATAAGCTGGAAGCGTTAATAAGTTCATACATCAGGAAATGCTTGGGAGTTCCACGCTGCCTCAGCAGAGTGGGACTTTATAGTAAAGCAGTATTGCAGCTGCCAGTCTCTGCTTTAACCGAGGAGTTTAAGTGTGCCAAGGTCAGACTGGAAATTACTTTAGCAGAGTCACGCGACAAATGTGTAAGGGAGGCAGCCCCTGAGGTAAAAACTGGTAGAAAAAAGTCAGCAAAGAAATCTATAGTAGTGGCAAAGGCTGACCTTCAAATTGGGGATATCGTGGGACAGGTACAGCATGGAAGAGGGGGTTTTGGGCTCAGTTTAGCTCCTCCTAAATGGCACAAGGCAGGCCCAGCTCAAAGGAGGAAGCTGGTAGTCAACGAGGTGCGAAAGCAGGAGGAGAGGATGAGATGTATAAAGGCCATTTCCCAGGCCAAGCAGGGAGAGTGGATGAGATGGGAGAGTGTGGAACAACGTAAAATGGGCTGGCAAGACCTTTGGTCAATGGAAGAGAGTAGGATCAGTTTCCTTATTAGGTCAACATATGATGTTCTCCCATCACCGCCGAACCTAAACCTCCGGGTAGGAGAGGATCCCTCTTGTCCTTTGTGTTCATCACCTGCCACATTAAGGCACATTTTGACAGGATGTAAGGTGGCTCTTTGCCAAGGTCGGTTTACTTGAAGCCATGACCAAGTATTGCGATGTTTGGCTTTAGCATTGGAAGGCAAGCGTAGTATGACCAATAAGTTGCCGCCTGTTCTAGCAAAACATTACACGCAGAAGACAATATTCCTCCGCCCAGGCGAGCAACCACCAACTAAAGCTGCTAACACCAATTCTCGCCCAGGACAACTGGAAGCTGCTAGTGACTGGAAGATGCTGGCTGATCTTGATCAACGGCTTATTTTTCCACCTGAGATTGCCACCACTAACCTACGACCAGATATTGTTTTGTGGTCTGGATCAGCACGCATTGTTCAACTGATAGAGTTAACAGTGCCATGGGAGGATGCGGTAGATGAGGCATATGAGAGGAAGAAACTGCGGTATGCTCATCTGGCCACTGAAGGAGGTTTATCCAGTGGAAGTGGGTTGTCGAGGTTTTGTGGCACACTCTACAAACCGGTTCCTCAGAGACGTCGGATTCAGTGGCCAAGAGTTGCGTCGCACAGTAAAGAACTTATCTGAAGCAGCAGAAAGGAGCAGCAACTGGCTGTGGTTGAGACGGAAAGATTCTAGCTGGCTGTGTACAGGTCGCCATGCTACGGTTTCGTAGAATTCTTGAAAACTTGAAGAGTCTGTTGGTTTATTTGTATAGGTTGTATAGTATTTACAGTCATTACGTTCCTGTGTATATTGCGTGAATGACGGGTGGTTGGGGAGATATTGTGTTTTGCGGTAGGTGGTATGCCATACGGAACCGTTGCCACTGAAACTGCATATTAACGCACCAGTGGGGCTCGACAGCCTTAGTCAAACGGGTTGGCGCGTATGGTTGGGTTGCGGAGAGATTGTGAGATTGTGGTTAGGTCTCAGCAGTAGGAGGGATGTAGAGGTCAGTAAGCTGGGCTGAGTTGAGTGGGGGACGGAGGGGGGTGACTCTGGGACGCCAGAGTCACTGTCAAGCCCTCTTGAGGTATCGTGGGCTAGTCGACGAAACACTGAGGACGGAAGGTGCCCACTTGAAGACCCTAGAGATGTCCCCTACTCAGCTCAATCCAGACGGTTGTCATGGGGGGACCGCACTGTGGTTGGAGCCGTTTTGTGTGCTGACGCGTGTTAAAACTAGACAGAAGGAGATTTACATCACCATATGGAAAGAAGTGAAATGGATGGAGAAGCATAGGTTACTGTAAAGCTATGTCTTAGCTGGTGTTTATCTTGGCGAAAGCCGAGTACAAATCAGCATGAAGTTTTAACATCTACTTGTGCAATGGAAATCAGTGTTAAAGCTCATTCTGCCTATAACGTTACAACATCAAGCAATATTCCAATAATTTATTTAATTATAACACTTTATGTTTCACGTTTAGTAGGCCTCCATTTTGCTTACTAATTTAAAATAGTATAAAAGTACTGTACATATATAATTAAAAACGTTTTCATTATGATATTATTTTAATTTTACTTTAGTAAAAAGATCTGAGTTCTTCCTCGACTGGTAGAGATTAGAGGAATTAAGACTAAAAATAGAAGATAATAAGGTTGTCAGTGACACATTTGATATATTTATTGATACAAGTTATGTTTTATATAGCCTAACGTGACTAAATTAAAAGACAAAGTCGTTAGTGAAGATTATGCAACAGTATTTATAATATAATATAATATAATATAACATGCAATGCAAACTAGTTTGGTTACAGCTCAAATGTATCATTCTCATTCTATCATTCACCCTGTCTCCGTTTCATATCTGTCACACAAGTGATTGATCACCACATTTGAGTGATCATTGCAAAACGTTTATAAATGTATTCTGTTTATACTGTGTATTCTATATATAGTACCCATCAAAAGTTTGTACACACCAATAGGAAAGTGTCTCCAAACTTTTGACTGGTACTGTACTATAATACATAATATTGCTACTGTATTATAATATACACATAAATAATATCGGCCAATATATCGCTATCTGGGTTTTTTATCGGTATCGGCATCGGCCCCCAAAAATCCATATCCGTCGGGCTCTACAAGAAACACCAAAAGCATAGTTACCGAATAAAATACACTATTTTGATTGCAGCTAAGCTAATGCAGCTAAATGCTAACACCGTTACTTTCAGCTAGTTATCCTCCACTATTTTTGAGGGTGTTTGTTTGAGGATTTTTACTTCCAGTAACAATGTTACAGAAATATTTTTTGAATCAGGTGTCTAAGCAATATGCTAAAGTCCTCTCAGAACACTTTAGTAACAGCATAGCAAAATTCTAGAATTTATTCATAACCTGATAAAAACACTCTGGCATTGTGGTGGCGAGATTTGCATGAGTAGTACTGCAATTTCAAAAGAAAACGTAAAAAAGTAGTATATCAGCATTGTCCATTTAGGCTAAAGCACAGATACTGTAGGTGCTTCTATAAATGGGGTTTGAGAAAACAAAGTCTCAGTGCCAGGCTGCCAGCTCACAGGGTTACACTAATATGATTATGTGGATTATGCCAACGAGCTGGTCCGGGGCTATATTTCATGCTCTCGTTTGGGGGAAGTGTTAATTGGTTTGGAGCCTTTGATGTGACTGCTGGTAAGCCGGATGGGGGAGGGTTATATTAAGATTGTGGAAAAGTGCGTATTCTCAGTTTTTTTTGGCCTTGGAGGGATTCAAATTGACAATAAGAGATCCCACTTTGACTCCAGAGCGCTGCTGGATTTCTTTCTCCTAACATTCCACTGGCTCGTGTGTATCTCAAATTGGATTACAAACAGATAAATGTGAATGATGTTACTGTGAGCGTGAAAACTTACATTCACTGAAGGTCTTTTATGGAAGACAACTGCATGGAGGAAACATCTTTTGAGGCTTCGTATTGAGGAAAGTGGTTGAAAACTTCAACAATTTGAAACAGGATGTAGTGGGCAGTTTGTAGGTGACAGGAAAAAAGCAACTCAAAGAGAATAAAATTAAATTCTTTGAATTGTATTTATTTAGATTTAAATGACTTTAACAAAGATTTTGTCACAAAGGAGCCGTTTACACAACACTGTTTTCAACTAAAACCAGAAAACTTTTTATGCATTTTGGCTAATTATTTACACAAAAACTGGTGTTTGGGAGCCTAAAAAACCCAAACTTTTGAAAATAGGTTTCAAAGTGCAAAGTTTTTGAAAACTATACCGTTATCGTCTCCGTGTAAACTACAATAATGCGAATTTGTGAAAACGATGATTTCATGTGCATCATGTGTTCAGTGACTATAGGCGCGTAGTGTTTGTTTACAAAGTGACATCGCCAACTACTGGCTTGAATAATACAGCGTTTTTAGTCGGTTTCGTGGATCCGTGTGAACAGGGATCTTTTTGACTACTTTGTCGTCTGTATGCAAAAATGCAAAGTAAAAAGGTTTCTGTTTTTAGAACATCATTGTTGCGTAAACCTACCTTTGAAAACAAGGCACAATTTTTGTTTTAATTTGAAATAGTAAAAACTTGTAGACATTGATTGCACAAAGCCAGACTTGAGGCTAGAATAAACCAAACAAAACATGTAGAAGTAAAAATCTTGCAATTTTATTTGCATATAAAGGCAGCTAAATATATCACAATGAAACCTGAAGAAAAAAAAAGAAGAAAAAATGTATCTAAACCTTTCCAGGAATGAGACTGTAACTGTAACTGAAAGAAAAGCAGAAAGGCATTTACAGTGGCAAGAGATGAAACAACTATTGGCAACAATTTTTTTGTGCTAGCAAGACTGCATTTACACAGTGCAAAATTACAAAAAGAAAAAGAGAAAAACAAAAACTATTATACGCAAGATATCAAAGGACAACTAAACCTGGCTTCGGCAGGTTAAAAAAAAAACAACCTTTGAGATTGTACATTAAAATAATTTTAACTTGAGTACTTGTTTATTGTATGGAACAATACGCCGTAAAGTAGGAACATTTCATGAAAACAGAAAAGAGCATGTGTGCGCTTTACGCACATTTAAGTCATCACTTACAGGCAACATGATATTCTTCAAGAGGCTTAGAACGAACACAATTTTAATTAGAGATTTTACAGTTTACACACATACATATAGATATACTCATATTTTAAGACATTTTCCCATTTCTATGCAGAATGAGGCGCTCCAGAATATACATGAGTTAAAATGCATCCATGTCTTCTCTGCGCTTGTAAGAAAGTGTTCTTTGAATGCAAAAAACAAACAAAAAAAAATCCCCTTAGTTTTGGATAAAAACAATAAATATGACGCTTTCTCTTCGCTAGCAGAAAGAAGGGGCTCCAGCCGGGGGAACTTAAAGCTAGTTTAAGGCATTATATCCCTGTCAGCTAAAAGAAAGCTTAATTATTCTGAAAAAAGAATATACAAAATTAACAATGGCATTGCATACCAACATAATTCGAATATTGACAAAAAAAGAGACAATTTTACAAATTCACAAAGCTTATTATCTTACAGATTTAATCAGAACTTTTCATAAGATTGTTCACCACTTCTGTACGCAAAACACCCCGCATGATCCCGTTCGTCATCAGAAACTTCCACTGAATCTTTTAGCAAAAGACTGGCGATTTCCAAAAGAAACATTCAACTATTATTTTTTTTTCAAAGTACAGTTAGAAAATATAAGGAAAGAAAAGGAGAATATGGCATAGCGCACAGGCGTCTCAAGAGCTTGGGGGGTTTGGGAGGTCGAACACGATGGGAGGGTTGGTGGGTTGAAAGCTGACTGTACAGGTAGAGGCGTTGATGAATGTCGTGTACCCGTCTGTCATAATGCCGTAACCTAGAGAAAAGAGTCAACATTTAAATTCCAAACTTAAAGGAACAATTCTTCCATGAATTAACTTGTGTTAAACAAAACAAGAACACTTTTCTTACATTGAACACAAATTGCTGGTGTTCTCCCCAATTTTTAAAGGGGCTATATGTAAGGATTTTCATGTGTTATTAATCGCTTTTTTTTGCCAAAGTGTAAACAGCTTGTTACGAAACTTAAAAACGAAACCTTCACCGTCTTCCTAGGTTGTCTATGAAAACCTGTAGACTGATTTTTATGTGAAGGATTCGGGACGTTTTTGCCGGGAAAATCAAAAGGATGTGACACATTCAACATATTATGACGTTCTATGTCGTTTTATGACACATGAAACGAAAGCTTATACAATGTCCAGGATAATGCCGAAAGAGATTTCCTGACTGTAATGTTAATATGTCATATACTCATAACAGTGTCATTTTAATTACCTCATCTATCAACATTATGCCGCTGAACTGTAGAGCTTTGTATAACATCCACATTGTATGATCAGAAGCTTTCTTAACTGCTGTTTTCTCCCTGCTGTCATTTTTGTTGTGTTTATTTTGTTATTGTTATTTACATATTCATCTTAATGTTGCTCTCAGGAGTGTGGACGATATCTGGATGTTCGTTAACAGTATATCTCTGCAAAGATATTTCCAAGTTCTTTTCACTTCTAAGCAAAGAACGAAAAAGAACATCGTTGTGAGTATATCGGTACACCGAATCACATTCAGTCTCTTCTACGTTCGTAAGTGTGCATGAGCAATAAGTTCACTTAACGGCCAACGGTGTCACTAGTACCAAGGGTTTCTGAATTCTACATATAGTCCCTTTAAGTTACACTGGACAAACGAATCTGCTAAATAATGTAGACTACTGTTTAAAAGTTTGAGGTTGGTAAGATTTGTAAAAAAATTGAAAGAAGCCTTGCTCACCAAGGCTACAAATCTGATCTAAATTATTGGCTGCCCACACTGTGTAATATCCTTTTGTTTTCCGGAAAAACTGCATTGGATTCTATGGCAATGATGGTGTGTATATGTTGTAGGTATATGACAAAAACAACAACGTGAAGGGGTTTCCACTTGCATTTTTGCTGTTCACACTTGCTAAATATGATTGGATACCAATAGGATTAGCACAAAAATCGGATTTGGACTGACAGTCTGATAAGGCTAAAGTTCATATTCACAAAGGGAATCATGAGTTTGCCCACTGACTGAAAAGATTGTCTGTGCATACAAAACATTGAGTAAACACAATAAACAGTACAAGGCCTTTCCTCGAGTGGAGCACTTGTCTAAATTAGCCCATGGGCCCAGAGACCCTTCTCTCTTTTAAACATGTTTAATTAAAATAATAATAATAATAATAAAAAGTCTCAAACGCTTGAGGGAGGGAGGAAGAGAAGGGATGTAGCACATCTGGTGAACAGAGTCTCAAGTTTAACCCAAAGGCAGATCTCTCTGATCCCTCTTCCCTGGAAAATGCAACCCATATCCACATATATTTATATCCTCGAGTGCTTATGTTTGTGCTGACGTGGCTAATGCTGTTCTGATACACTAAAGAAGGAACAAGCCATTTCAGTTACAAATACAACATGATATACTATAGTATTCTCAACTGTTGAAAAATTGTCAGTGTTTTCAGAGACTGTTCACGTCACGTCTGCCAAGTCAGAGACTGTTCACGTTCCATCTGCCCAGTCAGAGACTGTTCATGTCACGTCTGCCCAGTCAGAGACTGTTCACGTTCTGTCTGCCCAGTCAGAGACTGTTCACGTCACGTCTGCGCAGTCAGAGAGTGTTCACGTTCCGTCTGCCCAGTCAGAGACTGTTCACGTTCCGTCTGCCTTCATGGACCTGGACTATCTGGAACGTCTGGCTCGGATCATGGACATGCCCGTGTCTGCTGTTCCAGAGCCGGAGCCAGTGTCTGCTGTTCCAGAGCCGGAGGCAGAGCCAATGCCGGTTCCAGAGCTGGAGGCAGGGCCAGTGCTCGTTCCAGAGCCGGAGGCAGAGCCAGTACCCGTTCCAGAGCCGGAGGCAGAGCCAGTGCCGTCTGCCTTCATGGACCTGGACTATCTGGAGCGTCTGGCTCGGATCCTGGACATGCCCGTGTCTGCTGTTCCAGAGCTGGAGCCAGTGTCTGCTGTTCCAGAGCCGGAGGCAGAGCCAATTCCTGTTCCAGAGCCGGAGGCAGAGCCAATGCCGGTTCCAGAGCCGGAGGCAGAGCCAATGCCTGTTCCAGAGCCGGAGGCAGAGCCAATGCCGGTTCCAGAGCCGGAGGCAGAGCCAGTACCCGTTCCAGAGCCAGAGGCAGAGCCAGTGCCGTCTTCCTTCATGGACCTGGACTATCTGGAGCGTCTGGCTCGGATCCTGGACATGCCCGTGTCTGCTGTTTCAGAGCCGGAGCCAGTGTCTCCTGTTCCAGGGCCGGAGCCAGTGTCTGTTCCAGGGCCGGAGCCAGTGTCTATTCCAGAGCCGGAGGCAGAGCCATTGCCCGTTCCAGAGCCGAAGGCAGAGCCAATGCCCATTACAGAGCCGGAGGCAGAGCCAATGCCCGTTCCAGAGCCGGAGGCAGAGCCAATGCCCGTTCCAGAGCCGGAGGCAGAGCCAATGCCCGTTCCAGAGCCGGAGGCAGAGCCAGTGCCCGTTCCAGAGCTGGAGCCAATGTCTATTCCAGAGCCAGTGCTTGTTCCAGCGCCAGAGCCAGTGTTTGTTTCTGTGTTTGTGTCTGTTCTTGTGACTGTTACAGTTCTTGTGTCTGTTCCTGAGCCGGTGTCTGTTCCTGAGACGGTGTGTGTTCCTGAGCCGGTGTCTGTTGTACCTGAGCCGCTGTCTGTTGTACCTGAGCCGGTGTCTGTTGTACCTGAGCCGGTGTCTGTTGTACCTGAGTCGGTGTCTGTTGTTCCTGAGCCGGTGTCTGTTGTAGCCGCTGTCTGTACCTGTAGCCGCTGTCTGAGCCGGTGTCTGTTGTTCCTGAGCCGGTGTCTGCTGTACCTGAGCCGGTGTCTGCTGTACCTGAGCCGGTGTCTGCTGTACCTGAGCCGGTGTCTGCTGTACCTAAGCCGGTGTCTGCTGTTCCTGAGTCGGTGTCTGCTGTTCCTGAGCCGGTGTCTGCTCCGCCCTGGCCGCCCGAGGGGTCTGCTCCGCCCTGGCCGCCCGAGGGGTCTTCACCGACCTGGCCGCCCGAGGGGTCTCCACCGCCCTGGCCGCCCGAGAGGTCTTCACCGCCCTGGCCGCCCGAGGGGTCTTCACCGCCCTGGCCGCCTGAGGGGTCTTCACAGCCCTGGCCGCCCGAGGGGTCTTAACCGCCCTGGCCGCCCGAGGGGTCTTCACCGCCCTGGCCGCCCGAGGGATCCTCACCGCCCTGGTCCCCCGAGAGGTCTTCTTCGCTCTGGCCGCCCGATGGACTTTGCGTCTCGCCCTGGCCTCCCGATGAACTGTGTGTTTCGCCCTGGCCTCCCGATGGACTTTGTGTTTCCCCCTGGATGCCCGATAGATTTTTTGTTTTTCCCTGGTCCAAACCCGGGTAAACCCTCACCCCTTGTTCCTGTCTCCCTTCATGGACCTGGCCCACCTTCCCTCCCCCTGATCCTCCACCGTTCCACCTCCCTCCTGAACCTCTTGTATTGTGTTGTGTTTTCTGTGTTTTTTGTTGTTGTCGTGGAGCGTCTGGTAGCCGCTCCGTAGAGGGGGGGGGTTATGTCACAGTGTTGGGTTTGTGTTCCCCTGATGTCCACTAGATGTCCTCCTTTCCCACGGTGTCCTTCACTTATGAACTACATTTCCCACGATCCTTTGTCTCATCATTGCACTCAGCTGTTCCTTATCACTGATCATTGCACTCAGCCCATTCCCCATTATCATTGTCGATTCCCTGTGTATATAACCCTGTCTGTTTCAGTATGTGTCACGGAGTCCTTGTATGTATCACGGTACTTCTGTCATCCAGTTTCCTTGCTTCTTGTTTTGTTCCTGTTCCTGTTCATGTTGGATTGCCTTTTGGATTTTGACCCTTGCTTTGGACTGGTTTACGATTTTGGATTATTCCTAATAAAACTAATGCTTTTGGATTTAACCCCTGTTTCCCGTGTGTGGATCGTGACAGAAATGCATTTCTCACTTTTGCTGATCAGTCATTATTGCATAAAAGCTTATTTGACTTTTGGGTATTAAATGAGGCTATTCACAATTTGGGAATAAGATTAAAACTACATTTAAAGAACTTCAAACGTTTATTCAGCAGAGCTGCATTAAATTAATCAAAATTGACAGTAAAGGCTTTCTCTTTCAAATAAATGCTGTACTTTTGAACTTTCTATTCATCAGTGAATCCTGAAAAAATATGTATCCACAAAAATGTTAAGCAGCATAACTGTTTTCAACATTAATAATAATAAAAATAATAATAATAAATGTTTCTTCAGCAGCAAATCATCATATTAAAATGATTTCTGAAGGATCATGTGACACTGAAGACTGGAGTAATGATGCTAAAAATTCAGCTTTGCTTCACAGGAATAAATTACATTTTGCAATATATTCAAGTAAAAAAGTTTTTAAAATTGTAGTAATACTTCACAGTATGACTTTTTATTGTATTTTTGATCAAATAAATGCACCCTTGGTGAGGATAAGAGACTTCTTCAAAAACATTAAAAAACCTACCTCAAACCTTTTAACAGTAGAGTATATTTAGGCCTTTTTCAGACTATTCAAAGATCCATCGGTCATGCTCATGGGTATCATATAGGGATACTGGTTGGCTCTTTGGTCTACTAGGATTGCACTGGGACCAAAAGTGAGTAAGATCATCCTCAATTCATCCAGATTGTTTAAGTGTGGATCTGAGCGCTCATTTATACTTACACAAACTGAACTATAGGAGACAATGTTAAAATGCTCAAATCAAACTAAAAGTGAAAACGCCCCCAAATAACTTCTGACTGCTACATAAAGCCAGTTTGCAATATTTTTGGCCTCTTTTCTATACTCTGTATTGTGATTATTATTAAAAGCGATTATCCTCACCCATCATGAGTGGACACACCCCCTGCTGCTGATTGGCTACAAGTGTGTTGTGATACTCGGTCCATTCCACTTTCAAAAGCGTTTCTCAGAAAAATCGCTTACTGCACCTTTAATAACTTTGATTATTGATTGAACTTTGGCGTCCTTCATCACGTTGCTATTGCCTCCAGTTCAATCCTTGTAAAAAAAAACACCCTTCAATGATGTTTAAAACCATTGTAGAGCACTTTTTTTTGCTTTTTTATGGCAGTGCCAATTTGTCTTTGTGGTTACTCACCTTCATGAATTCCTCCGAAGACGTGAAGTTTGGGCCGGACTCTCCTTTGGACTGTGTTTAACAGCTCAACACACCCAACTCTTTGCAGCTCCTTCGGTACCCAGTCCCTAAAACCTACACACACACAGACGCACACACAGTAAATCAGTTTCTAATCTTCACTGAAAAACAACTCACATTGTGACTCCTGTCCAATCATTAGTGGTTTTCAACCTAAAGCTTAAAAAAAGACAATAAGTTAGTAAACATCTCTGAGGCAGTTTACTTTACTATCATTTCTATATCATTATAGCTTTTGTTAATATTTTGTTTGGTTTTTGTCATTTTTATTAGTTTATTTGTCTATACTTTTTTTAATCTTAATTACAGTATTTTAGTACTTGAAACATAAGTTGCGATATTTATTTCTTCACTATTTCGACGTATATCAGAGCGAAAGTACTTGTCGAACACGAAAAGTTGGTTTGCTATTGGTCGATCTCATGTGAGTGACAGGTTGTCCCGCCATCACACCAGTAAATACATCATCAGAGAAGAGAAGAGATTCTGCTGTAAGAGGGAGGGGAATTTATTTTGATTATATATTACAAGGGCAAACAAATAAAATTAAAAGAACAATGTTCAGGAATAAATCATTTATAACAAATACTGCAATAGCCAAATAGCAAATTAGATTTTTATGGTGACTTTAAATGTAAATATTGGCTTGACAACTAGCTCAAACTAAATTGTTTACATATATTTTATTTTATTTCAGGTAATACATATTTTATTTCAAATATTAAAAATATATATTTTATATATGTATAATATATATTTATAATATATCATTTTTTATGGTTTTAGTTTTAATAAAAGATAATAACGTTCATGCGAGGATAGATCTTACTTCATATATGTACAAAATGTCATTTTTTCCTTTTCCTATAACTTCATGTGATGGACGGGTTTCTCGACAAGGATGACAACCAAAAATGTTTCGAGAGCTTTTGAATAATTAGATGGAACTCCATTAGGATTGGTTAATTGAACTCACCGAGGGGCGGCCCATGGGTCATGAGAATATCAATGCCCTCTGGGATGAGGTTCCACTTATCGAGCAGGGACTGTCCCCTGGGCAGGTTAAACCCCCAGCCATTAAACCACGGCGTCCTGTGGGCAGAGAGAGAAAAACACATTCATAAGCACCACACATGCATCCGTCCACGCGGCGGGACAGAGACGTACATGCGCCGTTTAAAATGACAGCTGACGGCAGATGTGGAGAAACAATCTCAACCTGTCAAAGTGATCTTCTTTCACCCCCCATCTATCCCTAGAGGAAGCTTCAAAGTGTGAAATGAGAAGGGCTTCACTGCAGGCTGCCATAATAAATGCAAATGCTTTGGGAGAGCAAACAGCCTCCTCTCCCATGACTGCCATGGATTGATAGCTCAAATAAAGCCACAGGGCTGATGCATGTACGACACCCAAATGAAATAATGTGAAAAATGAGCACACGTGTGCGTATTTATACATCTATATGTGTGTGTCAAGCTGAGGGTCTGATAGTGATGATAAATTGAGCATCCATTTGTCCCAGGTCCGGTGAAAAGGACTGATTACTGTCTGTGGAAATCACCAGAAAAGGAAGACTAGCACCCTTAATAGACAATTACAGACAGCACAAGGCGCATTTCATGATAAAAAGCTTTTAGCAAAGCCTAATAGTAATAGTGCTGCATATTTGGGCAGGCAGCTATGATGGATACAGTAAACCGCTCTGTATTTTTATACCATATTAGATATATTTGTAAAGGTACCAGTGTGAAGGACAGTTTTACGTTAGTTACATGTGAGAGCGACAAAGAAACGTGGAGCAATGAGAGAAATATTTCAATGAAACAAATAAAATATCTATGTATTCAATGAAAATATATTTTAATAAAAAAAGAAATAAAAACTACACACACACATACATACATACATACATACATATATATATATATATATATGCAAAGTAGATTTCTAGAAATAAAAATGATCTATCATGTAAAAAGATTTATCATAGATATAGATACAAAATCTACAATGCTTGTTGTTCTCAAACAGGTTGACACTTCTTTCCAAAACAGCAACAGAGAGTGAGAGTGAGACAGGGTTATTTTTGACTCATTTAGCCACAGATCTTTTCTGTATTGAATTTGACCGGGGGGGAATCAGGGTTCAGAAACGTCAATAGGGTTTGTTACAGTCAGGGACTGCCACAGCGACAGCGACGAATGATTATCGAACGGTGGTCGGCAGAGGGGAGACCTGACACATATAAAACTGTTCCTGCAGTCGTTCAATCTCGATCTGCAGGAAGAAGAAAAAAATGGAGGATGGGAGAGAGAATTTACAGAGGTCTTAAGATGTTGTTTCTATAACAAGGAACTGAAGTCTGCACAGAGGTGAACAGATTTATATGAAATTGTCAAAAAATGTGTAGGAAAATGAGCATGTTAAGCTGACAAGGCTGTATTCCGTTACATCCCTAAGGTGAGGATAAGCAGAAATGTGTCTTAGGGGAAGTACAACTCTTAAACAGCTCTGACTTGACATAACTCATAGCGAACCAGGCCATTCTGTGCTGCGGCAGCAATTTGTCACAGACGCGGCACAAAATGGAGCTTTCGTGATAAAAATCCAGCCATATTGTCTTTTAAAAACGAGAAAAAGGATGAGGAATAAGAGCACAGTGAGAAACAAAGATAGCGTATAACATAAATCTACCCTGTATCCAATGACCTGAGAATATTTCACATAATCTTCTCAAATAAATATATTGTCCAGAAAGCACAATGTTCATTCATACCGTGTAGTATATGGTAGGAATGTTAAGGTACAGAAGCTGGAAGATCAGACTGCACAATGGCCCCATTGTTAGTCTCCGTGAATGAAATACACCTTCCATGCGAGTGCATTTGTTAACCTCCATAAAGATTAATGACATCCTGGTCATATAAAGGAAAGCTTGTTTCCTCAGTGGACCCAAGCACATAGGTCTTATTATACTGTACAGAGTAGGAGTACGTTTGTGTGTCTGCTTTGAGGGGGAGATCCGAGGATGGGGTGTCATCCGGCTACACCGACGCACCAGATTAGATAACACTCTCGCTGGTCCACCATCTGCACAATGTCAAAAGAAACTTGTGGGCAGTTTTGACACATGCAGACGAAGATGTAACATGATGGGGAATTTTTTTTTATTCACTGTGCTCCTGAAGATTTGAAGTTAAAAAAAATAAAATAGAGATTTAATAATGCCAGTACACCAAATTTTGAGCAAATCTGAGGTTCATGACACAGATAAAAAATAAATACAAAATAAATAAATAAAAAATTCAAATTTCAGTACAGAGTGAAATAAAGTTCATTATCATTAGGATACTGTAGAATGAGTTTGTAGTACAACAAATTAATGTATGTGCACAAAAAGACAACTTCCTTCAGAACGGATAATAACACTATAACACTTACACCAACTGTCCTGTGGTATTTGATATTACTTGTGAAATAGGCTACATTTACACAGTTATTTTTCAGGACTGACAACAAATATATTCAAACAGGTGTGACTCTTGAATTGCCTTACAGAAGCGAATAAAATCAGAATGAATAACTTCCATATTAAAAGGAAAGTCTTGATTGAAATTGAAAAAAATTAATAGCATAAATACACTGTAGGGCAATTAATGTACCAACCATACTTTATCAACATTTGGCCTCAGTTGGCCTTCTTTGCTGACCACGGTTTGTACGATCATCACACACACAGCCCCTCTGTTCTCTCTTCATGTGTGAGGAACGGATGGAGTATTACTAGCTCCAGCTGTCAGGCAGCAGGACATTACACACCGAGCAATGCAAAGGTCAGAGGCCTGCAAATATAATAGACAAAACAAACAGAGAGAGAGAGAGAGAGAGGGGGGGGCGAGATAACATTGAACTCTCAATACACAGCGCTCCTATGACCCACGCCACAGCACCACGGAGGAAAATCACAGTGTTCCTGAATGTTTACCTCCTCCACCATTACAAAGGAAAGTCCGTAGAGCTTATGAACACAAACACTCCACCCACACTCAGTGCGAGCTCTGCACTTGAACCGGTTACACTATTAAAAACCCCACCAGGGTTTGAGGTCTGACCCTACCATGCCCTAAACAACAGCACTATTTAAACGACGTCTGCTGCCAGAACATGAAAAAGAGTTGAGGGTTTTGTCAATGCTGAGATGTGAACTCCTTATGCTCTGATCATCCATGAGCTTCAGGCATACTGTTTAGACTTTTGAGTATGAGAGAAAGCTGAATGACTAGTTCGTGTTGTGGATTATGAAAGGGTAGAGTTCAGGTAGAGGGGTCTTTAACTGGTAAGAGAATCTGATTTTATCCAGAGGATCTAAATTTAATTGACCTGGATGTGAATGGGGGAGCGTGTATTCACACGTTGCACAGGTAAACTTGCCTTTTGTTTGGCCGAGTCAAGTGTTGCGATAAGATCTGAAACCTAAGTGTGATATACATCTGAGACACCATTAATCTGCTCTGGATGACAAACAATGGAAGAGTATCGAGGAGGGAATTGTGGTAGTGTTGGATGGGGGAGAAAAAAAGAGGAATGTGTGAGAGAGAATGAGATGAAAAACTATTGGAGGTAGAGAAAAGGAAGGAGAGAGAGAAGTAAAGTTTAATGGCTTAAAGGAAGAGGAGAAGAGGAAAGGAAGGAAGGAATGAACTGAATGAGAGAAAAAGAGATGAATGATAGAATGAAGGTAGGAAGAAAGGAAGGAAGGCATTAGGGAAAAGGTAGAAAAAGGATAGATAGAGGACACGAGGAAAAGGAAGAAAGGTCAAGAAAGGTTATAGGACAGAAGGTGGAATAGGTGGCAGGAAAAGTGGAGGAATGAATAAAGGAAGGAACAAGGAAGGAAAAAATAAAGGAAGGAAGTAGGGGAGGAAGGACATAGGAAGTAAAACAAAAAGAAATAAGGAAGATATGAAGAGAGGAAGGAAAGCAGGAAGTAATGAGAAATAAGAGACAAAGAACCAAAAAGAATGAAAAAAGAAAGGATGGAAGGTGGCGGAAATCATTGAAGAAGCAGAAAAGGAAGGAAGGAGGGAAAGAGGAAGAGGAAAAGGAAGAAAAAAAGGAAACAGAGAAGGAGGGAAAAAAGAAATGAAAGAAAGAAGTGTCAGGAACAGTGGAGAAATGAATTGAGAAACAAAAAAATAAAGGAAGGAAAGAAAGAAGGAAGTTAAGTATAAGGAAAAAATTATAATAATGGAATAAAGGTTAGTGACGGCTCATTCATGAATGATCTGTTGATTGCGTCTGTCATGTGACAAATGAATGACAATATTTATGTTCCCAGTAATTATCTTTGGCTGTTTTACAATGATTTCTTAATTCAGAATATGATCAAGATTGCGTAGGTGGATGTGTTCTGGGAATTTGGCTGTTAAAAGTATAACATTTAAAGCCACTTAAATGAACGAAACGACTCGAATAAAGATTTGTTTATTTTGATGAACAAAATCGAACGAGAGAGTCAGTAAAATGATCCGAACTTCCCATCACTAATAAAGGTAGGAAAGAAGAAAAAAAGAGTTGTAAGGAAGGAAAGAAAGAGAAATAAAGGAGGAAAGAGAAAGAAGAACGAGAGAAAAAGGAGAAAAGGTAGAAAAAGGTAGCAGATATAGTGGAGGAATGAGTGAAAAAAGGAACAAATAAGAAAAAATGAAAGAAGAGTAAAAAAGGAAGGGGGGAGGGATGGAAGGAAGAAGAGAAAGAACAAAAAAGAAAAGGGAGGAAAAAATGAAGGAAGGAAAAGTAAAAAAAGGAAGAAGGAAAAAAGGATGGATAGACAAGAAAGTGGACAAGAACCGTGGAAGGAGGGACGGAATCAATAAAGAAGCAGAAAAGGAAGGAAGGAGGGAAAAGAGTAAGAGGAAAGGGAAGTAAGTAAACAGGGCAGGAAGGAAACAGAAGACAAGAGGAAAAATGTGAAAAGCACGAAGAGCTGTAGGCAGCGTGAGGGAGTGAACGACGGGTCATCATGTGACATTGATCCAGCACACTGGAGTCCCTGGAGAGAGTTACAGTGAGCGCTCCATTCATCTGCTCCCTCACCTCACCCTCACTGCAGCACACAGGTCACCCAAACACCGGCCTAATTGATTCGCCTGTCAAACGCAATGAAGGGTTGGATGTTAATAGGGGTTTTATTTGTCCCGAGGGGGGCCGACCCGACTGCCACAGGACAGTATATTTATCTATCCCCAAACACGTGTAATGCCCTGTTTCAGAGCGCTCATCTCTAGGTTATCAAGCACCCACAGTCCCAGTCGTAATCATAGCCAATGCCCCGACCACTGATTAATGACCTCTCGGCCCAAGGCCACTCGCAGGTTAACTTAGGGGAGGAGATGGGGGCGGTTATAAGGGGGTTTGTCTCTGTTTGGGACACTGATAATGACCTGTGCTGGATTGTAACGAATGGATACGGGTATAGGGCGAGGGAACGAGTGAGTTTATAGAGGTCCTGGAGGACAACAGGAGTGAAATAGCTGCATAACTGTGGGGCAGGAATGTGGTGAGGTCCTCAGAGAGAGAGAGAGAGAGAGAGAGAGAGAGAGAGAGAGAGAGAGAGAGAGAGAGAGAGAGAGAGAGAGAGAGAGAGAGAGAGAGAGAGAGAGAGAGAGAGAGAGAGAGAGAGAGAGAGAGAGAGAGAGAGAGAGAAACTAAAAGCCAAAGTAGACTAGAATGTTATCTGACCCTAAAAAGAGATTATAAATTAGCAGAATATCTCTCTACTGTCAGAGATAGAAAGCAGAGACAGATCCTAACCAGGTACAGGCTCAGTGATCACAAATTGGCAATTGAAACAGGAAGACACAAAAAATCATGGCAACCAAAAGAAAACAGAACATGTGATCACTGTTTGACAGGTGAGGTTGAGACAGAGATGCACTTTCTCCTACAATGTAAAGCGTTCAAAGACACAAGGAACCTTTACTTTAACAAATTTAACTATATAATCCCAAATTTCAAAGACCTGAATGAAATTTCTAAATTAAACTTTATCCTGGGAGAAGGAGACAGAACTTATCTTGCTGCCAAATATGTACAAACATGCCACAACCTGAGGGGCAGTGAGTGACCGACACACACACACAAATATATCCAAACATTGTGTTAAATGTTTATATATATATATATATATATATATATATATATATATGTATATATATATATATATATATATATATATATATATTTTATTTGTATATTTTGTATATGCTTTGGCAACATTGTTTCAAAAACTTTCATGCCAATAAAGCCCCTTTGAATTGAATTGAATTGAATTGAGAGAGAGAGAGAGAGAGAGAGAGAGAGAGAGAGAGAGAGAGAGAGAGAGAGAGAGATAGAGAGAGAGAGCACTTGGATGCAAAAAAAATATTTTAGACTTAAACTTAGAATTATTCCAGTCCCATTTGAATCGGCTCCGTCTATTTGACGCACACGTGTATCACTCGTTCAAGTCTGTGAAGTTAAAAATAGACTTGCTTGCCAGAGGTCTCGTTAGACTTCCATATTGTCCGTCATTCAGGGTCGTGCAAATTCCATCATAATCTACCTGTCATTTTAATTTTCATATTTGAATGATAACATGCCATTTAATAGGCTCTGTTTTTGTTCACATTTTCATTTTTATTCACAAACTTACAGGACAAGCATATAGGCAAGATAACGCAGTTATTTATTTATGAAAAGAAAGTTGAACACAGACCCTGCGTCAATTTTCAGGTTTCATCATGAATGTTTGTCCAATAAATCGCAATAAGCTTTTAGCTTTGTTGCTTTTGATATGAAACAAAGTCTCAGCTTTCAAATTATGTCCATTTTATCTCAAAATTCAAACAATAAATACCGTTTATTAGCACTGTTAGGGTAATACTTTATGCAAAATGGAAATACTTGCGTGAATTTGTAACAATTGCAGGTAAGTGTACATTCAGTTTGTGTGCTAATGAAAACAGAACTTGAACGCATTAAATCACACACATCTGATGTTACACTCCTAATATATATGGATATAAGGACCTAAAATGAACACTCGCCAAGCACAAATGCGAGTAAAAATTGACGTTGACGAGTATATGAAACGGTGTCAATCGTCAGTTGGTAGTGTGTAGTATAATTACACATCGCGTACAGTATCAGTATATTGGATCCGTGCAGTATAATATATTTCTGCTGTCTGTTTTCAATTTCAATCAATAAAAAAAGGACAACAAAAATAAATCACTCACTGCTCTTGACTGATTAACTTTATTAAGTATTAATTAATATATGTTTCATTTATACAGTATCCAGTGTTATTTTACATTTATTACTTGAAAACTACGGTTACTTTTCTTTAGTAATGTTTTAAGTTTATATTAGTTAGGCTACTAGTTTTAGCTGTGGTTTTGGAATATAGAATTGCGAAATTGGAATATAGAATTGTGATTTTCACTAGTATCTAAAATGATGTCATAACTTGCTGTTTTTGCTAAATCAGTTTAATGGCCGGTAATAAATATTTATGGCCATTAAATTTTCTTAAGTCACTGGGCATTGGCAGGTGTGGCAAAAAAAAGATAGTTTTGCCATGATTATATAAATAAAATGTGCATATAAAAATGAGTCTATTTACAAACCCTGTCCACCTTCTGAGTGAACTCAAGACACATTGGGTCCCATCTGTATTTTCGTTCGGACCACTTGTGATCGGATCACCCAAGACAGGTGTAAATACCAGGTGCAATCCCAGTCTTTGTAATATGATCTCCAAATTCAGCATGTTTTGCATAACAGTGTCGACTACATGTCTCAACATTTTGGAAACTGAAGGAAGAAAGGTACAATCATGGTTATGGGGGGAATGAAATGGAACTGAGCAAGAAAACAAGCCCGCATTTTTGACTCTCAAAATACCGGTTGTGGGTTTTCGGAAGAGGTGAAAGAAAAAAACAGCATCAGACATGACCCAACTGTAGTTTTCACAAAAAATACAGCTCATTAAAACACATCCGACACATACACACGTGTGTGCGGGAACAGACGTGCACACACAACACACACACACGCGTCCCCCGGGAGCTCATCCTGCAGAGCGCCATGAAGGATTAAAGCAGGCATCAAAGGGCACGCAGCACCAGTGAAATATTCAGCAGTCTCTGCGGGAACCGGGAGCTCCGGTGCATGTGTGTCTTGCACACGCACAGAAAAGTCAAAGCCGAGGGATTCAGTACCTGAACCCTCTACAGAGAAAGTGTCAGACACATATTAAATATTTAACCAGCTCAACAGGGCTGGAAATGACTTCACACTATGCATATCAGCTCCACAGCTGAGGAGAGAGATGCCAAAAAAGAAAAAAGCTCAAGAGGAGATAAAAAGGTCTACGAACTACAGCAGAATTATTGAAGTAATTAATGATCTTTAAGCAGGGAAACCATTTTGTGCTGTGTAAAATATATAAAACCATTCAAGAGCACAAACGGTAAATAATATCTCAGTGAGCCTCATAAAATGTGTAATTAAATATAAAAATAATAACAAAAATCTTTCTCATTAACATTATTAATCTGCACTTTCTTATTATTCTAATTATTTTTAAATCAGCATAAATTAGAGGCAGGTCAGCAAATACTACCATGCATTATACATATTTTATTAATTAAATGTATCATATTTTCCCCCATTTAAGTATTAACACATTATATATATGCAAAAAGAATAAATATATATATATATATATATATATATATATTTTTTTTTTTTTATTTTTTTTTTTTTTTGCATTACGGTAATGAGAATTTGAGAGGAAAATATTACTGACTGTCAAGAAAAACAATGTCACAATGCAAAAAATCTTAATAGCTCTTTATAAAATATAACACATTATTTTTGATTTTGGGGTAAAATATGATCCAGACCTGTTCTTGACAGGTTTAGTGTGTTAAGTGAGGCTTACGTCAATATTCACAAGGACACAAAAGATTTACAATGTAGAGCAGAATTATTCAAGTAATTAATGTTCATCCAGGAGGGAAAACATATTGTGCTGCGAAATATAAAGAACAGTTCAAGAGCACACAGGGTAGATAAATGTCTAGACGTGCTAGAGAGAACGTGTGTGTGCGTGTGAATACACAGACTGTATGTTTTTCGGGTCACGTAACAAAGAGCAAGTGTGCTCTTTCCAAGCCCATATGCCTCCCTCTCGCTCCTTTTCTTCCCTCTTGGCAGGTATAAAAAGCCTCGCGGAAAAGAAAATGAAGACCTGTGCATTCACACATCAACGCAGGACGATGTGACTTTGAAATATGGATCATTTCAGGAAGCCAAAGAGTAATAAGAGCCCGATCTGATAGACAGATGGAAAGACACAGTTAGCCCTATTCACCCACCTCAACCCTATTCACACACTAAAGTCTTTTCATACACACAAAAGACCCACAGAGACCCCGGACTGCGCTCTGTTTAACTAAAGGAGGGCCAGAGGTGCGGTAAGGTTACCTGACCTACGATACATGATCCATAGATAAATGGTGAAGGAGTAGGGTGGAGATCATGAAGTTTTCAAAAACTTGATGCTGGTCATGCTTAGTTTATTATGTGAAAATGTTAGCTTAGTTAAGCTACAGTATACTTACATTACAAGGACACATAGCCTGGAGCAACCTTGGGGTCAAGTGTCTTGCTTCTTTTATGAAATTGTTTTATGGCAACCATTTAAATTGCCACAATGTCAGTTAAAGGACACATGATCTGAAATCCATTGCTTGTTATTTACACCAAATGAGCTAAAACATTATGCCTAATATGCTGTTGGTACTCCGTGTGCTGCCAAAACAGCACCGACCTGCTGAGACATGGACTCCACTAGACCCCAGAAGGTGTCCTGTGGTATCTGGCACCAAGACGTTAGCAGCAGAAACTTTCAAGTACTGTAGGTTGCGAGCTGGAGCCGCTGTGGATCAAACTTGTTGGTCCAACACATCCCAAAGATGCTCAATTGGTTTGAGATCTGGGGAAATTGGAGGCCAGGGGTCGGTTGCACCAGCTGTGCGCAAGTTACAACTTAGCCTAGTTTTGACGTAAATGGGCACTAAGTTACAACTTACGCACTACTAAATATGTTTGCATTGTCCAATCAAACTTAGTTGAAGCGCAACTCTACGTATAAACTAAATATTTACGGAAGCCTCCGATCAGGAGTTACAGTTGGGATAAAATAGCCGACTGACTGAACTGCATCAACAAGCTCTTGTTTTACCCAACAGACTGTCATTTTTTAGACATATAATAATGCTCACATTTACACTCACTTACATTTCAAGAGAGAGAATGTTATGTTACTTTGTTAGTGGCTCTTCAACACGAACATCTGTCCTACATCGCGCCGCTGTTCATTGGTCCATATTGTTCATGTCAAATAAAATCAGTCATAGGCTAATCAATGAATGTCATTTCAATGTTTTTTTTAATTTAATGGAAATTTATTTTTACCATTAGTGGGTGAGGCAAAATAAGTTAGAATGAAGGATAAACTGAAATTCAATTTCAACATCAATCGATGGGTCATATTATGCGATTACACATTACTTTATGAAGAGCTTATGAACTACTAGCTACGTTCTGTCTAAAGAACAAATGCTGCAACCGAATAAAGAAAAGAGTTAGTTACAAACTAGCTAGTAGTTACTGAGCCTCTAGTGTGGACTTTACATTCCAATTTAAGAAAGAACTTACGAACGGCTGGTGCAATCCTACCTAGGGCAACACCTTGAACTCCTTGAACCCAAATTCCACAAAATACTGTTCTTGAACAATGTGTGCAGTGTGGCAGGTGCACTATCTTGCTTAAGAAGAGGCCACTGCCACCAGGAAGCACCATTGTCATGAAGGGGTGTACCTGTTCTGCAACAATGATTAGGTAGGTGGCACGTGTCAAATATAGAACCAGGTTTTCCCAGCAGAACATTGCCCAGAGCATCACTCTGACTTCTGCATTCCTCCACTGGCTTGTCGTCGTCTCACAGTGATCTCGGTGCCATCACTTCCCCTGGTAAACGCCGCACACGTACACGGCCGTCATTAACCCACAAGCCTTACCTTTTCAGAGATACTCTGACCTCGTCGCCTACTCGCCTTGCCATAACAATTTGGCTCTTGTCAAAGTTGCTCAGATCTTTATTCCTGCACATTTCTCCTGCATCCAACGGGAATTGTTCCCTTACCATCTAATCTAACCAGGCCTTAATATGTGGCCTTGTTAGGAGATGATCAACGATATTCGCTTCACCTTCACAACCAACAGATGTCTGTTGCAATCAAATTAATTTTTTTATTTAACCCCCTTGACCTGCAAGACATCTTGAAATCAAGAAAGATCATGTTGATCAAGAAAACAATTCAACAAAGGCATCAGTAAACTATTATAGAAAGTTTATTAATATACATTTAAGTGATTCTGAAAAAAGCAAAGTTGATGAGAAATGGAAAAAAATCAAATTGTCTTTAAACTTTCGTCTTCAAAATTATTCAACCCCCAAGTGTTACATTTTGTGCAGAATGTTCTATTCTTTATAACCTCTAATAAACCCTGCCAGTAAGTGCTTAGAAGCTTCTGTCACCTCTCTACTGCAATATTGGCCCATTCCTCACTTGAAAAAGCCTCCAGATCACTGATAATCTTCGGTTTTCACATTACAGTTTCTTTCTTCAAATTCCACCAAATATTTTTAATAAGACTTAAATCTGAAGACCGTGCAGACCACTTAAGAATATTCTACTGATCCCTGAACCAAGCTTAAGTAGATTTGGATCTGTACTTTGGGATGGCTGTCCTGCAGGAAAGTCTCTGCACCGAAGGCATCACCATCTTTGCCAAAATGGCTTGATACTTCAAAGAATTCATGATGTCCTTCATACAGTCAAGATTACCACTTCAAATCTTCCACTAAATCTCATATGGGTCAATGGCACATTGATGTTTCATGCGTTGCAGGGTTGAAACTTACAACCTTAGGCCAAACTACTTTTTTTTTTTTACACATTTATTAATTTAGCTAACGCTTTTATCCAAAGCGACTTACAATTGCTATTTTTCAGAGGTCGCACGCCTCTGGAGCAACTAGGGGTTAAGTGTCTTGCTCAGGGACACTTTGGTGTCTTGCAGTGGATTCGAACCCGGGTCTCTCACACCAAAGGCATTTGTCTTATCCACAGCGCCAACACCACCACTTTATGGACTGTTGATGTTAAATCAACATAAAACAACATTAAAGAAGAGTAACTACTGTCTGATTCTCTCTACAATGAAGCTCAAGTGTGATGCATTTCCCAGAGATGCTTTTCTATGTACCCATTTAAAATATTCAAAAGAAAAACATTCACCTGACCTTCAAAGAGAAGAGAGATATAACAAAGATGTGCAATATCAGAATGCACCTAAAAGGATTGCGTTTTGGATATAAAGTCTAATGTTTTAAATAAGAACTTAAATCTGAGCTAAACATAAATCTTCAGAAGCATGTGAAGGTCTCCTACTCCTTCCTATGGGCTGAATGTATACCGTTTCAAATGTTTCGGGAAGACTTGGAAAGAGCCCAATAGAAATCATTGTTTTCATTCTCCTACTGTAAGCCAAAGATCAAAAAGAGGTGGATGAAAAAAAGATTACAGAGGAAGATGAGAAAGAGAGCGGCTCACAGGCTGTACCAATTAGCGTCTTGGCATCTGCTTTCCTTTATCAACTTGAGCTTGTGTACTGTACATCCTTACACATACCAACGTGATTTACAGTTTAGAGCTGATTCAAAAACCCACAAATGAAAAGCAAACAAACCTAAACTATTGAAAAACAGCTTAGAATATTTTTTTTTCTGAGGACGTTCACAGGGCTGAGAGTCAAATCTGAGAGAACAAGACAAGAGACAAAAGAGACCATGTTCATTCTACTAGCTTAACTTCAAGTGCTTTTGTAATATAAATGGAGCATTATTTATAACACCAACCTAGTGCACTTTTAAATTCTCAAAGGGACAAACAGAGCGACCAGATTGGATAGTTATATTAGCTGCAAAAACTATGTATGTACTGTTCAAATTTCAAGTTTTGGGTCATTTTGGGACACAAACATACTTTTTTTCCAGCAAGAAGGCATTAAATCGAACAGAAGTCACAGTAAAGACATTTACAATGTTACAAAATATTTATATTTATCAAAGTATCCTGAAGAATTTTTTTTATCATGGTTTTATCAAAAAATCCGTACAAGATCCGTACAACTGTTTTCAACATCGATAATAAGAAATGTGTCTTGAGCACAAAATCAGCAGCTTTAACATCAAAAGAATAAATTACATTTTTAAATATATTAAAAAAATTGTAATAATATTTCACACAATATTACTGTTTTACTGTATTGTGATTAAACAAGTAAAGCATATGAGCACAAGAGAATTTATTTCCAAAAACATTTAAAAAAATCTTGCCGACCACAAACTTGAATGGTAGAATGCTTGAATGGCTTTACTTGTATATATAATTCAGGCATTCATGAATTTTGTAGATTAAATTCGCCTAAAACGTATGTATATTCTTCATGACATACAATTTGAAATGCATTATGAATTTAATTATTATTATCTTGCATACTATGTTCAGCCAGAGAAAGAATCATGTTCTCTTCAATCATATATATGCATGAGTGTCGTAAATACAAGAGGAAAATCTAGACTTTCATGACAATAAATAAATCATGCTTGAAATTGGTCATAATTATGATGTTTTTGGAGTAAAATAGACGTAGGATGTGCATTAGTTGTTCAATTGATGCCATAACTGTGCAAAATTATTCTTGTTTAGCCACAAAGAGTGATGGGAAACCTAGTTTGGTAGCACAAGTCTCATAATAAAACATCCAGCTAAATGAATCATATGTTCTTCTGACATGCTTTATCATTATACTTTATCAACAGTACATAAAACTCTAAATATTCAACATTCACAATCGATAACACACTTACTGATCGATAACAATTTGCTTCAATCGAAATTCTTTAAATGACACGCATCCTCTTTGGAAAGTTTGGCTTAAAGCAAGTTTCCGACTTCACGTCTCCTAACTTCACGTCAAAACTAATGTGCAGATTGTAACTTGGATACAACAATAGATTGCATCAATTAAATTACTAATGAGCATCTTTCCCTCTTCATTTTGCTGTATTAGCACTAACGCTAAAAGCTAGAGCTAAAAGCTTCCAGTCTTTATCAGGAAGTGAAAAAGAGAAAGAAAGAAAGAAATATGGAAATCGCATTTTATTCCAACCAAAACCACTTTAACACGCTTCTAAACTCATAAGTAGTAACTTTAAGGAAGGCAGCATTATTCACACAGATCTCCATTCAGTCTGCTAGAAGTAGTGGCTGTTGGGAGGGAAGAGATTAGAATCAATGCGGGGACACACACAATACAATTCACTGAGCCGTGCACCTTACGGTTTTAGTGATCAACAGGAAAAGGGGGTAAGTGAATAAATGCCCATGTGAGTCAGAAAGAGAGCCACGGTGATAAAGGCTATTGTCTTAACCTTTCTATATTGGGTGTTGGCAGGGTCAGAGAGAATAGGCACTTACAATGGACAGGATGTCATATAAACTGGCAGTTGTTTTTTTTCCCCCATCTGAGTCTTGTGGATATGAACACGAGCAGAAGGAACACCAAAGTGAAACACAAGCAGAAATATTTCAGAATTTTAAAAACTTCTGTTATTTAATATTACATATTCTTCACACAGTGAAGACATGAATACTCGAAAGGCTGCAAAACACCTGCTTATAATCATATATACAATTTTAATTTGTAAACATTTTTATGTTATTATTAGTCTATATGATTGGCTAAAAGTCTTATTTAAAAAAAGTATTTTTTAGCAACAAAATAACAGCTCTGCACTTACATCATTCAGATAAAATGCTTACGAAAAGCAAAGAAAAAAAACTTATTGTGATAAATAAATGTAAATCAGTATTTCCAAGTCCAAAAACATTATATACAGGTCCTTCTCAAAAAATTAGCATATTGTGATAAAGTTCATTATTTTCCATAATGTAATGATCAAAATTAAACTTTCATATATTTTAGATTCATTGCACACCAACTGAAATATTTCAGGTGTTTTATTGTTCTTAATACTGATGATTTTGGTATACAGCTCATGAAAACCCAAAATTCCCATCTCAAAAAATTTGCATATCATGAAAAGGGTCTCTAAACAAGCTATTAACCTAATCATCTGAATCAACTAATTAACTCTAAACACCTGCAAAAGTTCCTGAGGCTTTTAAAAACTCCCAGCCTGTTTCATTACTCAAAACCGCAATCATGGGTACGACTGCCGACCTGACTGCTGTCCAGAAGGCCATCATTGACAACCACAAGCAAGAGGGTAAGACACAGAAAGAAATTTCTGAACAAATAGGCTGTTCCCAGAGTGCTGTATCAAGGCACCTCAGTGGGAAGTCTGTGGGAAGGAAAAAGTGTGGCAAAAAAACGCTGCACAACGAGAAGAGGTGACCGGACCCTGAGGAAGATTGTGGAGAAGGACCGATTCCAGACCTTGGGGGACCTGCGGAAGCAGTGGACTGAGTCTGGAGTAGAAACATCCAGAGCCACCGTGCACCGGCGTGTGCAGTTGCTCAGTGGTCCAAAGTACTTTTTTCGGATGAAAGCAAATTTTGCATGTCATTCGGAAATCAAGGTGCCAGAGTCTGGAGGAGGACTGGGGAGAAGGAAATGCCAAAATTCCTGAAGTCCAGTGTCAAGTACCCACAGTCAGTGATGGTCTGGGGTGCCATGTCAGCTGCTGGTGTTGGTCCAGTGTGTTTTATCAAGGAATTTTGGGTTTTCATGAGCTGTATGCCAAAATCATCAGTATTAAAACAATAAAAGACCTGAAATATTTCAGTTGGTGTGCAATGAATCAAAAATATATGAAAGTTTAATTTTTATCATTACATTATGGAAAATAATGAACTTTACCACAATATGCTAATTTTTTGAGA